>NW_016107907.1:374306-380924 GCF_001604975.1 Cebus imitator
AAAAAAAAAAAAAAAAAGAGTAAAAGAAAGGCAGCCACCCATGTACAACATATATATGTATGTACACACACACACACACACACACACACACGTATATGTTCTTCCAGTAAATTCAATAATTATTCCTCCTGTGAACTCTGTTCAAGTAGAAATCCAGTTCTTCTATCTCTGTTAGAAATTCTTTCCTAGGGATGGAGGTTGCAGTGAGCCAAGATGGTGACACTGCACTCTCGCCTGGGCAACAGAGTGAGACTCAGTCTCAAAAACAAAACAACAACAACAACAAAAAGAAGTTCTTTCCTAGGGCTTGCTTTTCTAGTTTACTTCTAGTAACTTCAGATTTGCTAGTTACTTCAGATTTTTTCTAGTTACTTCAGATTTTTTACTAATTTTTCTAGTTACTTCAGATTTGCTTCTTGCTTTTTTTTTTTTCCTGTTTCTGAGCTTCAGAACTTGGTATGATATTCTGTCAAATTGCCTAATGTTTTCTGTTCATTTCTGGCATCAAAAATATTTATCACCTTGCTACTGAGAGAACTCTAGTTGGATCCTGCTGTGTTCTGTGAACTGCGTTTCCTCTGGGAAGTATACCTGCTTCTCACTCTCCTTAGTGATTCAGTGTGGAGGCTTGCGTGTACCAGAGTTAGCTTTGCTTCTTTAGTTGATTGTGATGGCCGTGCAGAAGAGGAGAGAGGGCACATGTTACAGGGCACTTGTAATTCTGATTTGAACCCTGTAATCTCATGGGAACAGTGTCCAGAGGCTCTAAAGCCTGACCGTTAGACCGCTGAACTCTTCTTCTCCTGTAGTCCAAGCCACATCTGCATAGAGGAGGGTTCCTTGCAGGTGCTGATTATTTCTCCAAGATCATGTTTTCTTTTTTCTTAAAATAGTTAAAACAGACTGGGCCCAGTGGCTCACGCCTATAATCCTAGCATTTTGGAAGGCTGAGGCGGGTGGGTCATGATGCCAGGAGTTCGAGACCAGCCTTGCCAACATGGTGAAACCCGTCTCTACTAAAAACACAAAAATTAGCTGTGTGAGGTGGTGGGTGCCTGTAATCCCAGGTACTTGGGAGGCAGAGGCAGGAGAATTGCCTAAACCTGGGGGGCAGAGGTTGCAGTGAGCCGAGATTGTGCCATTGTACTCCAGCCTGGGTGATAGAGCAAGACTCCGTCTTGGAAAAAAAAAAAGTTGAAACAGAATTTAGCCATTTTTAAAGGAAGTTACATAGTTTTCTGTACTGTGTCCAAAGAACCAGAAAGAGAGAGACTGATCCTACTGTTCTAAGTCGTTAGAAATCTATTCTTGACTGGATGTGGTGACTCTTGCCTGTAATCCCAGCACTTTGGGAGGCTGAGGCAGGAGAACCTCGAGAACCCAGGAGTTCTAGACTAACCTGGACAACAGAGTGACCCTGTCTCTACAAAAACTAAAGAAAAGTTAGCCAGGCATATTGGCCCTTGCCTGTAGTCCCAGCTGTTCAGGAGGTTGAGGTAGGAGGATAGCTTGAGTCTGGGAGGTTGAGGCTGTAGTGAGCTGTGATCACACTAGTGCAGTCCAGCCTGGGCAACAGAGTGAGACCCTGTCTTAAAAAAAAAAACAAAAAAACAAAAAAACCCAGAAACCTATTCTTGAGTTGTTGGGATTTAACCCAAGACAGGGTTTGCAGTGGACTGTGAATGGTATGTAATGGAAGAAAACGGCAGATAAGATTAAAATGACTGGGAAAGGTCCGTGCACATTGAGAAAGTCAAGGTCTCTTAAGCCAAAGAATAGAGAAGTAGTTTCTGTCTCTCTCTCTTTTTAAAATAGAGGTGAGGTCTCACTCAAGTAATCCTCCACCTTGGCCTCCCAAAGTGCTGGGATTGTAGATATGAGCCACTGTACTTGGCTGGTAAGTAGTTTCTCTAGGAAAGAGAAATCCATGGAATGCTTTTGAATAAGCGGATAATGTAATCAGAATTTTAATTTCTGCAGATTTATAGGGTAGTGTCACTTGGAAGACCAGGGAACTTGTGGAACTCTAAGAGTGCTTGTAAAAAGGTAAGTGAAGGATTTGATGACTGGTACGTTAAGCAGTGGGAAGAGTCAAATGCGGTTGCAGGGTTTTCAGCTTGAGTGGCCTGGAAGAAAGCAGTAGTGGTGTTTGAATAAAGAAAAGAACAGGAAAGGGAAATGCTTGGAGGGGAAGGACCAGAGTGCTTTTCATGTTTTGAGTTTCAGGTGGCAGTGGCCTTCATGGAGTTTGTGTTGCACTGGGAAAGATCTAATAATATTAAATAAAATAGTATATGTAGCATGCTCAATGGTGATGTGTGCTGCAGAGGAAAAATAAATAAGGAAAGGAAATAAGATTTTGGGGGATAGGGATTGAGATTTTAGATAAGGTGATGAAAGAAGACCTCACTGAGAGCATTACTTTGGGAAGAACCAAAGGAAGAGAGGGAGCTGTCCTTGTGGAGACCTTGGGGGATGACAGTGCATTCCTAGTGCACTGAAGGAATAGCAAAGGGGCTGAGGTGGCAAATTGTCAGAGGTCAGATGGATTGTGGGTAGGGGTGCAATCAGGTACAGCCTGTGCATCATAGGTAGGATTTTGGTTCTGGCGCTGATTGAGGTGGTAAGGCTTAGAGTGGTGGGAGCAGAAAACTGACATGTCATTTATGTTTCATGGGCTCACTCTGACTATTATGTTGGGAATAGACTGAAAGGAGCCAAGAGCAGACATAGGGAGAACCCTTACAGGGCTGTTGCTTACATCTAGGATGGAGATGATGGAGACTAAATTGGAGTGGTGGCAATGAAGGTAGAACTGACAGGATTAGCTGAGAGATGGGATGTGGGATGCCTCTGTGTGTGTGTGTGTGTGTGTGTGTGTGTGTGTGTGTGTGTGTGTGTGTTGCTGTGTGTTTGAGAGATGGGGAGGTTGGGATGGGGTGGGGAAGGGATGGAATGATTGATTGATAAGGACTGCACAGGGATTTTGGCCTAAGTAATCAGAAGAACAGAGAGAGATTGTTTGTTCTTTGGCTGTTAATTAGATAAAAGGTACTTTTGGATTAGCTACCCTAAGCAAACAAAATTCCCAACAAATATGCCCTTGAGAATGTTTGTAAATATGTCTTTTAAGTGATAGTGCCCATAGTTAAATTCTATAATGAAAAGCTTGTTGGCAAGCCTTGTCAAGAGCTCCCTGTGGAAATATCAATTGCTTTTCTTGGCTTCAAGGTATTTCCTGAACAGTGTATTATCCTTTGTCCCGAGTGTACCGTTAAGGGATTTGAAAGTTTGTTAAAACATGTATGGCAAGTGAGTGCTGTCACTTAAGCCTAGCCAGGGGAGCCAAGAAATGAAAAGCAGCTCTTCACTGGGCTTCCTGACATGCATTAGCTCTGAATCGGAGGCTCAGGTACTAGGATGCAGAAAGCGTCAGTGGACATAGTTCTGAAGCTCTTTCAGCAGAAAGTGTCTGTGGACATAGGTGTATGTGAATCTTTTGGAAAAACTCCATTATACCAAGTTGATAACAACCCTCTGCCCAAGGAGAATGTAATAGGATTTATTTGCTGCAACAAAATTTTCCACTGCTAATATAGACTTGCTATTTTTATAAGATTTAAAACAACACTCTTCAAAGGTGGTCTTTGTGCTCAAGGAAAGGTTTTTTCTATATCAGTAAACAGGGAAGCTATGAAATGTTTCATGTTGGGAGCTCAGATGAGCCAGCGTAATGGAAAGGTTACCTGGCGCTTTTATTTAGGATTACATTTGGATTTTTTGGTTACAGGGACTTTTTCTGTTTGCTCTTCAATTTTGAATTACAGTATATTGCTATTAAAAGGAAGGGAAGAAAAACCAAATGCACATCAAACAGTTTTGAAGTGACCAGTTCTTTCTCTAGATCCTGGTAGGTTTGAATTGCTGTTTGCAGTTGATCTAACTTACTACACAGCATAGGCAAGTTTTCCTGCTTTCTGAGTGACAGATTGCTACTTCACAACTCTGGAAAGATCAGGAAATGTCCCTCTGAGGTGTTGCTATATCTAGGCTTTCTTTTCTTCATCTGGACATTTGTGACTTTTCTTGCTAAGACCCTTGTTTTCAAGTTGGGGAACAGTTAACTTTATGGTTATATTTGCATTTATATTGAAAACTAGAGTTATAATTTAGTTATGAAAGTGTAGAATTACTTTAGAAAAATGCATTTATTTCAGTGTCTTCCAATTTTACTCATTTGCATTTATTTATCTTGTACCTCTTACAGTAATAAGTTTTAATTTTGATAAAACAATTGTTGACTATTTCCTGGTTTCCAGACACATTGTGTTAATGGAGGACATTGCAGTATCATGTAGTATTTTATGGACATGCGTTTTAATGTATCTGGCTCTTGCTGTTTAGTATTTATTTGTTGTTATTTTTTGCAAATGCTTCTTTTACAACTGATTCAAGTTTTCTCATTATCCTCAGAAGAAGAGAAAAGAGAATCAGTATTACTGAACACATTGTATGTGCCAAGCATTGTGGGAGACTCTCAGAAATATAAAAATGCATGTAATGTGGTTTTACTGTCTGTTGGAAGAAAAAAATATGCAGACAAATAAATGGAATATAGCCCCATCAAGAGTCTTGCTCTGTCGCCCAGGCTGGAATACGGTGATACGATCTTGGCTCACTGCAGCCTTGACTTTCTGGGTCCCAGCGATCCTTCTACCCCAACCTCCCAGGTAGCTGGGACCACAGGCGCATGCCACCATGCCTGGCTAATTTTTAATTTTTGATAGAGATGGAGTTTTGCCACATTGCCCAGGCTGGTCTTGAACTCTTGAGCTCAAGTGATCCGCCTGCCTTGGCCTCCAAAAGTGCTGAGATTACAGCTTGAACCACCATACCTGGCTGAGGAACCTCATAGTGAAAGAATGGCTAAGGACTAGCAGTGCTGCAGAGGAAGGCAACATAACATTTATGCCGAGAGGGAAGTTAGCAGAGAAACATTCACAGAAGAGCTGGGTATTGAATTTTGATTATTTGTTAGGCCAACAAAAGGTTCAGAGGCATTTCTTGCAATGTGTGTCAGGGTAGAGCTGTATGGGTGAAGCTCACTCTGAATCTATTTGTTTTCAACTCCTATGGATGATCTCCTCCAGTGTCCAGGACTAAGAGAATTGGATTTAGAGCCCTAGACCTATATGCATGTTACAACTCTGCCATTTAGTAGCTGTGAAATTGTTGACATGTCCGAACTCATTTCCTCCTCTGTGAGATGGAGATACTTATTCTTCTGTTCATCACCCAGGGTCATTGGATGGATCAGATCAGTTAATGTCTATAAAAGCACAGGGGTGATTGTGCAATAGAATGTGAAGATTCATAATAAAAACTTCAGTGTTTGTTGTGATTCCCGTATCCATAGTTATGTTTAAATTCTCTCTACTTCACTCCCTCCTGTTCCTCGTTGAAACCCCTTGATTTGAGCCTTCCCCCAGGGCTTTATCCTCAGGTTCTCTTTTTAATAGACACTTGGCCCGGAGTCATCTTTGCTTAACAGCCAACCCATATTATGGGTAACTCCCTAATCTGGATTTCTGTCCTCCAAGACACTCTTCTAGTCTCCAGACCTACATTTCCAGCTGCTGCCTGGATGTTCCTCATTATCTTGAGCTTCTTGAGTCATCTGAAGGCTGTATTTGTTTTCTTGTATGTAACTGCTCCTAACTTTTCTGTTTCTGTTGTCTGAGTTCAGGGTCTTAAATTATATTTGACCCTTCCTTCGCCTTCCCCTTGCTTCAGGTTGTTCTTCAGGATTTAAAGGCTCCTGATTGAGTGTATTGTTATTATTAAATCCTCCACTTCTTCAGCTCCATGTTCCAGGCACCTGTGCTAAGAGTTTTTCATATAATATTTTAGTTCCCACAATAGTTGTAATATATTAGACACTCTTGTCCCCATTTTGAAGATAATGAAATTGAGATTTAAGGAAACTAGCTTTTCCAAGATGGCATTGCTGGAATACACAGAGCCATGACTCAGGCCAGTTGTCCCTAGAGTTTGTGCTCTGAACCACTCCACTCTGCTTTCCCACTTCACTAACTTGACAATAAAGGC
This sequence comes from Cebus imitator, assembly GCF_001604975.1. Taxonomy (NCBI): domain Eukaryota; kingdom Metazoa; phylum Chordata; class Mammalia; order Primates; family Cebidae; genus Cebus; species Cebus imitator. Next base: position 380,415 of record NW_016107907.1, read on the forward strand.
CCAATTCATTAAGTTGGCATTTGGGGCTTTTGACATCTGCTCCTTCATCTTCCTTTCTCATTCTTGTTACATGTTTTCATGATTTTTTTGCCATACCTAAAGGAGAATTTGCATGTTCTTATCTGTTTGCTTTTGCATATGTTCTTTCTGAGCTTAAATATCTTTTTTTCATGTGCATCTGTCAGAATCCTGAAGGAGACAGGGCAGTGTAGTGGAATAAGCCAGGGCTCAGGGGTCCAGTGGATCTGCTTTCTACTTTCCCTCATAGTCCTGATCTCTTCTGCAAAGAGCTGGACCAGTTTCCATTCACACTAGATATGTGCTGCTATGTGTTCTTGCCAGTGTTTGGTATTATCAGATATTTGGGTTTTGCCCATCTGTGGGTTTGTAGTGATATCTCACTGTGGCTTTAATTTCTCTGACTAATGAGGCAGAACACCTTTCCATTTTTTTTTTTTTTTTTTTTTTTTAGTTTCGCTCTTGTTGCCTAGGCTGGAGTGCAATGGCACA
>NW_016107907.1:381079-403849 GCF_001604975.1 Cebus imitator
CCATGTTGACCAGGATGGTCTCGATCTCTTGACCTCGTGATCCACCCGCCTCGGCCTCCCAAAGTGCTGGGATTACAGGCTTGAGCCACCGCGCCCGGCCCACCTTTCCGTTTTTATTGCTACTTGTCATCTCTATTTTGTGAAGTATTTTAAACCTTTTCTTCCATTTTTCTATTGGATTATTTGTCTTTTATTGATCTGTAGTTCTTTATATATTCTGAGTATGAGCACTTCTGTGGCTTGCCTTTTAACATTTCTTTTATGATGTCTTAAAAAGAAGTTTTAATATAGTTGAAATTTATCATTATTTTTCTTTTGTGGCAGTGTTTTTTGTATATGTTTAAAACATATTTCCCAACATATTTTCTCATGTTTTCTAAAATTCTGCCGGCTTTTTAGATTACGTCTTCCTTAGCTATTTTCCACTTCCACTATTGCATAGTGTCTCTGACCCAGCAAATGTTCTTGTCTTTGAAGGAGAATGCTACAAGGCATTTTGCCATTCCTCTGCCAACACAGGGCTTGTGTTCCCCTTAAAGTGCGGACGTCATACTACACCCAGCCTACTTTTCCAGAAGGGTGTCTTTTCTTCTCTTGTGTCTCTGAACTCAGGATTCTGGGCTTTGGTCTGTTCCTTTTAGTGATGAGCCTCTCACAGCTTCCCCTCAGTTTCATCCATCCCTCATGGTTTTTCTGGGTGCACCCCTACCCACTGCCCCACCATGGGTCCTACTGTAGAGGCCAGGTTGCTGTTCTCTGTCTTCCAGAGCATAAGGAATCCTGCCTGATGGAGAAAGGCTTGCCTTTTCCTTTCAGCACGCTGCCATACTCCTCATGTCCAGTTTTACCTTCCAAAACAAAACAGTAGGTAGATTACAGATATGTCCTTGGTAAAACTTACTTCAGGGTGTATCTGACACAAGTTTCTCTGTGTATGTGTTTGGGAATAGGGGGGAGAGTCAAATAAATTAAAATAAGTATTGTAATGTGCTATGTCTAGAGCATTTTTAGTGGCTGCAAATGCCATTTATTTCATATCAGTACTCCTCAGTTGATATCTGTCTGTATTTTGACTGCTTATTTTTATTAGCAAGGCTTATGTGATGCCCATCCCACCCTGTTCATGGAAAAACTGAGAGTAAAAAAGTCCTGTATGATCCAGTGATTTGATTCTTTCACTAGTCTGTTTTTGTCTTGTCCTCCAGAGCCTAGACTGAATCTCCATGGGAGAAATAATCCCATTTGCAGCATGCGCTCAGGTAATAAGTGCAGTCAGCTGCCCCACCCTCACAGGTCTATGGAGAAACCAGAGGGATTTTAAAAGTCCTCAGTTAACCGTACCAGTAATATATCCACTATCCTTAGGACCCCTTCTTTCACTCTGAGCCCAGAGTTCTACAAAATATTGGCCAGCCTGAACTGGTATCCTTAAGCACCAGGCCCTTTACCGTACTTTCTTATAGAGTATTTTCTTTTTATTATTATTATTTTTTTGAGATGGAGTCTTGCTCTGTCACTCAGGCTGGAGTGCAGTGGCACGATGTTGGCTCACTGTAACCTCTGCCTCCTGGGTTCAAGCAATTCTCCTGCCTCCGCCTCCCAAGTAGCTGGGACTACAGGCATGCACCACCACACCTGGGTAATTTTTGTATTTTTAGTAGAGATGGGGTTTTACCATGTTGGCCAGGCTGGTCTTGAACTCCTTACAGCTTTCATCTGATTCTCAGAGGGATCTGCTACTTTCAAAGTTGAGAACTACTGATTTAGACTCCTTAACTCTTTCAAAGACAACCCCATGGAAGAAAACCTCTTACTTTACAGATTCAAGGAAAATTAAGCTACTAGTTTCCAACCCACATACACTTGAGCCTGAGAACTTTTCTGAAAGCTCTTGCATCTTGATAACCTCTTATGTTCATTTCTTTATTCTTGATCCCATTTGTCCATTTATTCATCAAACATTGAGTAGTTTGATTATGCAAGTTTCTGTAGAATACACAAAAATGTGTAAAACATAATGGGTGAGCAGATAGTCTTAACAGGTGAGATAAATCATAATGCTTAGGTAACACTAATGTAGTAAAGAAATTGAGAAGGGCTAAAGAAGAGGTATAGATAAATTGCTTTGGGACTTCAAAGAAACAGAAATTATTCTTGCCTGGCCAGGCAGGGAGATAGAGAGGAACTGGCAAGATTATGTGGTAGATTTTGGATTATAGAAAATTCATGCTTTTTGGAGTAGTTCTTGAGAGATGGATAGATTTTAGATATGTGGAGATATTAGGTACGGTGTGCTATGTCTGGCTCTTTATTTGAAACACAATTGAGTACTACTGTGTGCCAGGCCTAGCCATGGGCACTTCATGGAATTTATTGGGAAAGATAGACTCTGAATAAGTTGTTTTCTAATTAATTGTCATATTTGTTGATTCTGTTAGCATATTTAAGTGGCTACTAAATGCTGTTCTCAACTCAGAATACAGCAGTGAATAGAATAGATAGCTCTATGTTCATGAAACTTGTATTCTAGAGAGCTTTCCAGATAGAAGGATAGCAAGTGAAAAAGCCCTAAGATGGAAGTTTGTAGTATTGTGGGAAGAGCAAGAAGGTCTCTAGTTTTGGAGCGTTATTTGCCAAAGAAGAAATTGTAGAACGTGAAGATAGAAAAATAGATATGAATAGTCTTGATATGGCCTTGTGGCACGGCATTAGAAGGAGGTTGGGAAGTGGTTATGGGAGAATGACATGATCTGATTTGTGTTTTAAAAGGATTGCTCTCAGGAGGCTGAGGCAGGAGAATCGCTTGAACCTGGGAGGGGGAAGTTGCAGTGAGCTGAGATCACGCCACTGCACTCCAGCCTGGGCGACAGAGTGAGACTCTGTCTCAAAAAAAAAAAAAAAAAAAAAAAAAAAAAAAAAAAAAAAAAAAAGGATTGCTCTAACTTTATTGGCCCAAAATGGAAATCAATAGATCAGTTATTGCAGTAATTCAGCATAATGCATTTTGATCAGTGGATTCAGGTATTGCCTCTCTCATCCATTCATTATAAAACTCTGGTCCACCCATTAGAAAGGTTGTTTGGGTTTGTGTAGTAACAGTGGAAATGGCAAGAAGATACATTTAAAGGAAGGGCCTCTAGGCTCTTCTGATGGATTGAATATGGGGAATGAGAGGGAAAGAGTCAAGCATAGTGCCATGGTTTAGGGCTGGAGGAACTGGATGAAAGATTATGTCATCTGTTGAGAGAGCTGTGCTGGGTGAGGAGCAGGTTCTAGTGGGGATCAAGGGTTCTCTTGTTTGAGACGTCATCTAGACAATCAGATATAAGTCTGAAGATGAGGGGAAAGATAGACACTTAACTTTGGGAGTTAGTAGCATGTAGAGAGAGATTTAAAGCCAAGAGATTGCATGAAATCACCTAAGGAGTGAGTATAGATGGGTCAATCGTTTCATCCATAAATACTTCGGGTATCCCCCAAAGTTAGAGATTTTTGAAAGACAGTCACAGCAGTGTTCATTGTCTAATCAGTATTTACATTCCTCTGATTTTCTCTCTCCTCCTTTTTTTTTCCCCCTTTCTTTTCTTTTTTAAAAATACAGGCCTGGGCATGGTGGCTCACACCTGTAATTTCAGCACTTTGGGAGACAAAGGTGGGTGGATTGCTCGAGCTCAGGAGTTCGAGACCAGCCTGGGCAACTTGACAAAACTCCATCTCTACCAAAAATAAAAAAATTAGCCAGGCATGGCGGTGCACGCCTGTAGTCCCAGCTATTTGGGAGGCTGAAGTGGGAGGATCTCTTGAGGCAGAGGTTGCAGTGAGCCGAGATAGTGCTATTGCACTCCAGTGTAGGTAATGGAGCACAACTCTGTCTCAAAAAAATAAATAAATAAAATAAAATACAGTTAGTTAAAATCAGGATTCAAATAAAGCCTACAAAATTGTCTTTTGTTGATATGTAACAAATATTTTAATTTATAGGCTTACCCTTTTTTCTTGCAATTTATTTATTGGCAAAACTGGGTTATTTGTCCTATAGAATTTCTCACATGCTGAATATGATTAAGTGTGCATGGTAGTGTTTTCTGTTCCATTTGCTGTATTGGATCAGGTTTAATTTTGGGGAAAAACTGCTTCATAGGTGGTGATGTTTTCTTCCTGTATAGTGAATCAGGAAGCACTTAGGTTGTTTCTCTTTTTAAAATATGCATATTGATCAGTAGGTTCAGGTATTGCCTCTCTTACCCATTCATTATAAAACTCTGGTTCACCCATTATAAAACATCCATCCATTATTATTGCCTCTCTGGTCTATCCATTATAAAATGTTCATCCATTATAAAACTTCCTCTTCATCAACTTATGACTTACTGGTTTTAGCAATCATTGATGATCATTACCTGAATCCATTATTTCAGTAAGGATGGCAAAATGGTGATACAGAAAGCCTTTTTTTTTTCCCCCTTTCCCTAATTTAATTAGGTAAAACTGTTCTATAAAGAAAAACTTTACCTCATCAATTACTTGGTTACCTTGAGGTACAGTTTGTATAGACCATGTAGAATAAATGCATAGAATTCTCCATAGTTGACCAGAGAGAGCCCCTTTATGATATTTCCTGTGTCCTTTAGATAAGACCCTAGTAGCCATTGATAGCTGTCTTGTTTTCCCAGTATGACAAGAGGTTCCAGGATTGTCTTGTCCATTTCCTGCTTCAGATTTGAATTAACCATTTCTCTAAGGTATCCCATACCCTTACTTTTAACCAGTATGCAATATGGAATGGTTAGAGAGTACATAGGTTTTGAGTCCTGTGATCTCATGATGATCTTTTTCCCCCATACCTTTTGTTCTTTTCTTATGTGTCTTAGGATAATAACACATAATAAAATGCTTTAAAGAAGTAACATATTGGCCGGGCGTGGTGGCTCACGCCTGTAATCCCAGCACTTTGGGAGGCCAGGGTGGGCGGATCACGAGGTCAAGAGATTGAGACCATCCTGGCCAACATGGTGAAACCCCATCTCTACTAAAAACACACAAAAAATTAGCCGGGTGTGGTGGCACACGCCTGTGGTCCTAGCTAGTCGGGAGGCTGAAGCGGAAGAATCGCTTGAGCCCAGGAGGCGGGGTTGCGTGAGCTGAGATTGTACCACTGCACTCCAGCCTGGTGACAGAGCAAGATTCTGTCTCAAAAAAAAAAAAAAAAAAAAGTAACATATTAATTTATATTTTAATTGCACAGTTTTGAATGACTTAATTTATTAATCCTGTTACCTCAGATGTCTCCAACCCTTGGGTCATGGACTGGTCTGTTAGAAACTGGGCCACACAACAGGAGGTGAGCAGTGGCCAAGCGAGCATTCCTGCCTGAGCTCTGCCTCTGGCCAGATCAGCAGGGGCATTAGATTCTCATAGGAGCATGACCTCTATTGTGAGATGCTTGATGATCTGAGATGGAGCAGTTTCATCCCAAAACAGCCCCCCACACTTCTGGTCTGTGGAAAAATTGTCTTCCACAAAGCTAGTCCCTGGTGCTGAAAAGGTTGGGGACTGCTGCATTATAGCTTTATTTATTTATTTATTTATTTGGTTTAGTAAGTCAAAAGTGGATTTAGAACCTAAAACACTAATTCTTTAGTATAGTTAATTTAAACCATGAAGATTATCACAAAGTCAGATCTAGGTTAGTTTTTGAATATGCTCTACAGTTAAGCTTGCCGTACTCTGGTTATTGCTTTCCACTGATCTTCTGTATTAGTCCATTTTCATGCTGTTGATAAAGCCCTACCCAAGACTGGGCAATTTACAAAATAAAGAAGTTTAATGGACTCACATTTCCACGTGACTGGGGAGGTCTTCCAGTCATGACCAAAGGTGAAAGGCGTGTTTCACATGGTAGCTTACGAGAGAAGAGAACTTGTTCAGGGAAACTCCCCTTTATAAAACCATCAGATCACGTGAGACTTGTTCACTGTCACAAGAACAGCATGGGAAAGACATGCCTCATGATTTAATTACCTCACACCAGCTTCCTCCCACGACATGTGGGAATTGTGGGAGCTGCAATTCAAGATGAGATTTGGGTAGGGGCTCAGCCAAACCATGTCACCTTCTCTTTCCATTCTCTTCTTAAACTTTGTATGCGTGAGCCAAAGAATAATTATTAAGTAGGCAGGCATAATCATGCTTATTACAGTCTATACTCCTCCCATACATATTCATACATGCAGAGAAATACCTTTTACTGTAAGAAAGTTCAGCCTGCAGATTGTATAACAAAGTCAGAATTCTGATTCCTGTGATAGTTTCTCCATGGTTGGTGGGAACCAAATCCTTTGTGAAGCCATTAGTGATGGAAATAAATATATAATAGAAACTAAAGGCCTGACCTCTTTGCATAATGTCTTCCTTTTTTTTCTTTTCTTTTTTAGTCTTGCTCTGCTGCCCAGGCTGGAATGCAGTGGCAGTGATCTCAGCTCACTGCAACCTTTGCCCCCTAGGCTCAAGTGATTCTCTTGCTTAAGCCTCCTGAGTAGCTGGGATTATAGGCGTGCGCTACCATACCCAGCTAATTTTCGTATTTTTAATAGAGACAGGGTTTCATCCTGTTGGCCAGGCCGGTCTTGAGCTCCTGACTTCAAGTGATCTCCCAACTTGGCCTCCCAAAGTGCTGGGATTACAGGCATGAGCCACTGTGCCTGGCCCATAATGTCTTTCTAGGAGACTACCTTTTACCTACTAGTCCAACTGTAGCATGTCAATTTTCTTTTACCACTTGCTTAGAACTCCTCTCTCTGAGACAAAGTATGTGTGGGAATGATACAGGAAAAACCAACAGAGCAGAGATTGTACTGTAGCCACCATGCTTTAGACATAGGTTGTACCCCTGAGCCTTCTGCCTGTGCTTGGGCCGCTCTGACAGTACCCAAGGTTGTATTAGTTCTTTGAGGATAGTCAGGGGCAGACGTTTCTAAATATTTCTGAATGTGCCAGGCACATTTGAAGAAATTGAATGAATTTGTTGATTTGAGTGATACCAAATTCTTTTTCTTCCATAACTTGCCAGTATATTTTCTCATTTTTGAATGATCTTCTTTGGGTCAGTTATGAAAACAAGACTTATGTGGTAAAGCAGAAGAGCAGACAGGAGGGCTCATTTTTAATTGTACAGGCTGAGTATTCCTTACCCAAAATAAGAAATTCTTATCCAAAATAATGTCCTTTTTGGGACCAGAAGTGTTTTTGGGTTTTGGATGTTTTCCAGGTTTTGGAATATTTACATTATACCAGTTGAGCATCTTAAATCCTAAGATCTGAAATCTGAAATGCTCCACTGAGCCTGTCTTTTGAGTATCATGCTGATGCTCAAAAAGTTCCAGATTTTAGACCATTTGGATTTTCAGATTAGGGATGTTGAACCTGTGTGTCAGTGCCCTAGCTATAGCTTCACTCACATGAGCTCTTGCAGGAAGGGGCCTGAGGGAATCTTTTTGGAGATTACTGGCCTAGCCAGTAGAAATTTTTTGCAGTTTTAAAAAGAGGGAGACGTGTCTGTTCTAACTTCTCATGGACAGATGAATGGACAGATCAATGTATGAAGCTGGCAAGAGTCAAAACACAGCAAAAAAAAAAATTTTTTTTTTCATTAAATGTACTTAGGGATTGGGAACCAAGTTTTTAAAAAAATTCCTTAAACTTTTGCTCAAAAGTTTGAGCGCAATTTTGCTCAAAAGAATAAAGCATTGTTTACAAGTTTTTCTGTTAACTATGTTTTTATGGAGTCAGTTTTCACAAATCGAGGATATATTCTGATGTTTATTCTGATCGTTAATATCTTTGTAATATTTTACTTTGATTTTCTGAGTGGATATTATAATATTAATTGTCTAGGGATGGTTATGTTAATTGAACCTACTGCATTAAAATGTTCTAGGAAAGATTTAATAACTTTTTCTTTCTTGTATAAGGTGAGCTCTTTCACTAAGCCTGATCTTTGTGTGACTTTTAATTAGAACATTAGACCTATCAAATTTAACATATGGTGAAACTGCTAGAGCTCACTCATTTCATTCAGGTCTCTCCTCAAATGCTGCTGCTTCTAAGCAATATTCCCTAACCACCCTTCTGATAAACTAACCACATTCTCTCTATTATTCTCTCATTTACTTAATCAGCTTTCTCATTTTTTCAATATATTTAATGGCGTTTTCTCAGTAGTCGACTTTTGATTGTGTTCAGTGTTCTGTCCTTGGCACCTATAACAATTTCTGGCACCATGAAAGGGACTCCATAATGACTTGTTGAATGAGTAAATTGTTCACCATTTGTCTCCCCACTAGGATGTAGGACTCATGACTGTGCCTGGCACGAGGTGGGCATTCCAACATTTGTTTGAAAGAATAAAAGGAATGTTTACAAGTAGTGATCAAATTCATTTTTTATATTTATATATACATGTGTGATCATTTAAGTTTTATATGTTTAAATTGCACATAGATATCTAGAAATAGATTCTTAAAAAGGATGTGGCATTCAGGTACCATCCAGAACCTACAAAATCTGCTACTTTTTTGCTGATGTTGGATGGGCAGATTTACGTGTAGGGTCACAATTTTTTTCAGTGACTCAGTAACACCTGGTTGTTTTCATATAGTGCCCATAGACATCAGAGTGCTGTATGTGACAAACTCATGAAATGGATTAGTATCTGGATTGGTTTTTTATTTTATTTTTAAATTTTTTAGAGACAGAATATCTGTTTATCACCTAGGCTGGAGTGCTGTGGCATGATCATAGCTCACTGTAACTCCTAGGCTCAAGTGATCTTCCCACTTCAGCCTCCCAAGTAGCTAGGACTATAGGCGCCACCTGTATGCCTGGTTGATTTTTAAATTTTTTGTAGAGACAAGGTCTCAATATGTTACCCAGGCTGGTCTTAAAGTCCTGCCTTGGCCTCCCATAGTGCTGAGATTACAGGTGTGAGTTATTGCACCTGGCCTGGATTTTTTTTCCTCTACTTGCTTCATTAGTATTGTAGTGTAAATGTCCATCAGTGTATGTGTTTTACATATTGATTTCAGGTCACAAAATGGGGAGTTAAAGCTTATTTATTTTTGGAGACAGGGTCTCGCTTTGTTGCCTAGGCAGTAGGCGCAATCTCAACTCACTGCAGCCTGTGCCTACTGGGCTCAAGTAATCCTCCCACCTCGACCTCTCGAGTAAAGCCTTATATTTTTATGAGAACGTTTTATAAACTCTTGTTCACACTTAATTTTGTTTTTCTTCCACTTCATCTTGTGTTCTTGTGGTTTCCTTTGGGAACACTGTGGCATACTTTGTTGAGTTCTTTTTATCATTCCCTAACTTACTAATTGTTCCTATATGGTGAACCTTTATGAAGCAACATGATACTGCTTCTGGTGTTCAGGGCCTTTGGGAAGAGGTGATGAAAATGTAGCTCAGAAATATGAGAAGTGGATAAGGCATTAATTTGGGGCATCCTGAAGAGCTGAGTGTCTTCCTGTCTTTGCTGGATTGATTATGTGCATTAGGTGGTCTGTGCTTTTGGAAAATAAAGATTCTTTTTTGAACTACATGAAGAGTGTCCAATACAATTAACTTCTGAATATGCGGCTTCTTCCTTAGAAAAGAAAAATTTGCTCTTTTTTTTTTCTCCCAGTGATTTAGCAGAATTTTTCTATTTTCTTCAGGTAGTTAAACCAGAGAGCAATGATAAAGAAACAGAAGGTACCTGTGAATCAGATCTCCCTGAGGAGCTCTGTGGACACCATCTCCCACAGCAGTCCCTGAAAAGCTGTAATGACAGTCCTGATGTCATTATAGAGGCGCAGTTTGATGGCAGCGACTCAGAAGATGGACATGGCATCACACAAAATGTGCTGGTTGATGGTGTTAAGAAACTCTCAGTTTGTGTTTCTGAAAAAGGTGAGTACTAGACTATCATCTGACTTTTTTTTTTTTTAAGTACGCTGATTAAATATTGGAATTCTCTCCCTGCTACAGAGTAAATAACACAATGCAGTTGATATAGTCCTAATTTTTGACCTGTGGCAGCTTTTAGACAAGGGGATCTTTGACAGGTTTAGCTGCTGGTTGTGAAAGAGGGGATGAAAGTGCTACCAGCGGTTTGTGTGGGCAGTAGTTGCAGTTGTCACATTCCTAATAGGCTTGAGCTGTGTTGCTGGTTAACCTTGATATCTCTTGTGATAGACCCAATCCTCTGGCTGATGTGAATGGAATTAAACTGGTATGTAACATTCTTATGAAAAAGCACTTTATTTTACTCTGTTTTACTTTAAATATCTTTTAAAAGTATTTTTGTCATTTCTGGTGGCATGGATCACCCAAAATTTTATAAACAGATAGCCTCAGAAAGTATTTTGATTCTAAGCCTTTTAAAAAGCCAGCCTTGTTTTCTCTAATTGAAATCTAAGCCATGGGTCCTCTGGATGCAGGAAAAAAGCAATTGTAAACACATGAGAGCTGTGACCATGGACCCTACCTGACCACATTCTAGGAGACTTAAGGGAAAGTATTAAGTATAATTTGAATATTTCAACATGAGATCTCAAAGAGATTCTATATAGAAGGAGTATATTTTCTAGCCAAATTGAATTTTATGTATACTGTTAATGGAAACCAACCAACTCTGACCTGGCCAGACTGACTAGATAATGAGCTTTGTTATCAAGAAGTTGTTTCTGGCACAGTTCCCACAAAAGGCTAGGAGAAATGCCAGAAGATTACTAAAGGAAGATGTTCAGCAGACAACTTGTTTAGGGACTGGTGAGCATATGTCCCTACAGTGTAAACAAAGCAGAACGCATTTTCAGGAAATGACTGCAGAAGGATGACTCTGTTTTTCTCCATTGCTGATGAAGTAGTGATCTGGAAAAGAAAGCATTTTTTGACAGAATGTGTCCTTTTTGGTGTTAATACTCCTCATTCAGAATGACTTTCCAACTTTGAAATTCTTCTTGACTGAAGAAGCTACTATTTCCTCTGTCAAGTACTGCTTTGGGCCCTGCCGGGTATCACTGACTTCAGAGTACCCAAGTTCCTTTTGTTTCGGGACATGCTTAGATAACTAGTGGTTTCACTGTTCAGAGCTCAGCCAGTTTGTTTTGGATGCTATTCCTTGACATTTCATTCTTGCGATTTTTCTACTTTCTTTTGTTTAAAAATAGTTGAATACTGCGACCGTCTTCTTAAAGTAAATGTGTATTATCATAATCACATCAGTACTATGAGTCATGTATTTTCAGTGAGAAGAGTGGCAAATAATCAGTACTCTAAGTAGCCAAATCCTTCATTAACAAGATCAGCAAGGAAGAGAGATATTTAGAGAATAAAGACAGGCAAAGGAACACTTTAAAGCATATTGAGTATTTGGCTTAAAACTACTTTGTGGAAACCCAGCTGTGGTGATAGGCTTGGCCGATCTCAGCAGCCTCTTTTCCTCTGGGCTCCAAGTGAAGGGATAAGACACATTGATCTCTCATTAGTGGTTGGTACAAATACAAGGACAAGGAAATACTGATGGATGGAATTAACAGCAGAATTGATGCCTGGGTTGGATGCTAACAGTTCACTTTGTTAGCATCCAACCCAGAGTTTTGGGAAACTCTGATGCTATACCTCCTCTTGATTCACCTCTATTGTAATTCTCCCTCTACATCCCTTTTGAGACAGGGTCTCACTTTTTCACCCAGGCTGGAGTGTAGTGGTGTGATCATAGCTCACTGCAGCCTTGACCTCCTGGGCTCAGTCAGTCTTCCTGCCTCAGCCTCCTGAGTAGCTGGGACTACAGGTGTGCACCATTACACCCAGATAATTGGTTGTTGTTACTGTTTTTTTTAATAGAGACAGGGTCTCTATTAAAAAATAGAAACCAGGGCTAGTCTTGAACTCCTGGCCTCAAGTGATGCTCCTGCTTTGGCCTCCCAAAACACTGGGATTACAGGTGTGAGCCATCATGCCTAGCCCTTCCCTCTTTCTTAGAAATAAATATCATTGAGTATATTATAAGCCCACCGTATGCATGTTTCTTTCCTTATTCTTTTTGCATCCTTCCTAGCCCACTGTTATTTATATTACTTCGTTAGTAGCCCTGACTGAGGGAACAGCCTTAATCCTTCCCTCAGTATCTGGTACAGATTTCTGTTTCCTGCTAGCCTCTAAATAGAGAGTTTGTGAAACCACATGGCTGTTTCTCATTTCTTGCCCTCTTGATATTTAGGAAAATTACAATTTGCTCTTTTAGAAATCACAGCATTTTTAAGGATATTTCAACCAGCTTCTCTTACTTGGGATAATAAAAAAATCTGGTTACTGTTAGGATGTTAGTACTTTTTGCACTATTTAGGGTTTTGAAATTTGTTATTGAAACAAACCATAACCTTAAAAATATCATGAACTTTTCCTAAGACTTCTAGAAAGGCTCTTTGCTTTGTGTTGTACTTGCAAGTGGATGATTAATCCTAGTTCATGCTTGTGTTCAAAAGTGTTTTTTGTTTGTTTTTGCTTTAGTATTGCATGTGTATTTACAGCATATACCTATTTGCTGAGGAAATAGTTATGTCTTTGTGATAACTACCAGTTTCTCTGGTAAGAGAGCAATTGCTTCCATTGTCTGTAGCAAGTGCCTATCATTGCATTAAGAGAAACATCTCTGGGCATCTTAGACACTCATATGGTAGTTTTTTTGAGGATGATGGCACAGGTCTGTATTATCCTCAGCCCCTGAGAGAGAGTGAGCCAAAGATGTGGGCCCCTTTTAGAGGTCCAGTCCCCACAGCCCCTTGAGATTGAGCTTTTACCACTTTACAAGCAGTAGCTTTGTTGTTAGCATAGAAACTTTGCATTTGTGTGGAGGTTAGGGACAACCAATTAAAATTTTCTTGGTATCAAATGCATAAATGGCTTTAAAATGTTTGGCTGGGTACACCTGTAATTCTAGCTACTCAGGGAACTCACTTGAGCCTAGAAGATTGAGACTGGCTGGGGCAACATAGTGAGACCCAGTCTCAAAAAAAAAAAAAAAAAAATGTTTGGATAACAGTTGGCATGGTTAGCAAACTCCAAAGGGTAGAAATAATCATGGTTAAATGATACTGTAGTTCTGTTTCATCACCAGGAATTTTAAGAACAGTTTTGGCCTCCGAATCTTGGTGATGGTGACCTAATCAGGCTGTGATGTACATTTCCTGCTTCGTATCCCAGGAGGGTCTTCCAGAGATGTTTTTTAGTTTTCTGGTCTAGAGACAAGCCTCTGCCTGTACCCTGATGAGTGAGCATGGGTTTAAAGTGTAGATGTAATGACTCTTTTACTTCTGTCTTCTGGTCAACTTCAGCTGTTTCTGAAGAGGAAAATCTACATGGAGTCCTTAATTCCCTCTGAGAGTTGTCTGTCTGTTACATCTGGGGCCTGCTCAAGTCACCTTTGGGAGCCATGAAGACTCAATTTTTCCCACTTAAGATTGATCTCCTTCCAAGACAAGCCCTTTCAGTGCTGAGGTTTAAATACTCTTTCCTTGAATAAAAAGTAACTGTACTCCCCTTCTGCTGAGAAAATCAGACGCATATGATTATTCCTATGACACTTGGGGTTACTGAAACTCCAGGAACCCTTTCTCAGGTTTGGCAACCCTTCTTTTTTCTCAGCATGCATTTCTTCTTTTCCCTATATATATATAGCTCTTCACTGTGTATAATGATGATTAATATAACTAGAAGACCATGTTTGCTTCAGAAATTATATTTAAAATTAAATATATAGCAATTTCTCATCAACCACAGTTTTGGCACAGTGTTTTGTGCCAAGCCTTAAAAATCTGATTTAAAAAAACAAAGTGAAGCCTTGTCCAGACCTGTGTTAAACAGAAAGATAACAGTGGGAATTTTTTTTTAAAATTTTTAAATCTTTAATTGTGGGTACATAGTAGGTATATATATTTATGGGGTACATGAGATGTTTTGATAAGATCATGCAATGTATAATAATCTCATCAGGGTAAATGGGTTATCCCTCACCTCAAGCATTTATCCTTTGTGGTTCATACAATCTGATTGTGCTCTTTTAGTTATTTTTAAATGTACAATTAAATTTTTAAAATTACTATAGTCACACTGTTGTGCTAGGAATTAGTATGTCTTATTCATTCTTTATAACTACTTTTTTTGCCATTAACCATTAACCATTGCCACTTCTCCCTACTTACTACCCTTCCCACCCTCTGATAGTCATCCTTCTACTATCTATCTCCATAGTTCAATTGTTTCAGTTTCTTTTTTTAAAATTTATTTATTGTACTTTAGATTCTGGGGTACATGTGCAGATCATGCAAGATTGTTGCACAGGTACATTCATGGTTTGTTGCCACCATCCCCCCATCACCTATACCTGACATTTCTCCCCATGTTATCCCTCCCCCACCCTCCCTCCTGCCATCCCTCCCACAGCTATTGAGATCCCAGTTTGTGATGCTCCCCTCTTTTTGTCCAAGTGTTCTCATTGTTCAACACCTGCCTATGAATGAGAACATGCAGTGTTTGATTTTCTGTTCTCATGTCAGTTTGCTGAGAATGATGGTTTCCAGGTTCATCCACGTCCCTACAAAGGGCACAGACTCATCACTCTGCATAGTATTCCATGGTGTATGTGTACCACATTTTCTTTGTCCAGTCTATCACTGATGGGCATTTGGTTTGGTTCCAGGTCAGTGCCACGATGAACATACGTGTGCATGTGTCTTTACAATAGAACAATTTATAGTCCTTTGGGTATACACCCAGTAATGGGATTGCTGGGTCAAATGGAATTTCTATTTCTAGATCCTTGAGGAATCGCCACACTGTCTTCCACAATGGTTGAACTAATTTACACTCCCACTAACAGTGTAAACGTGATCCCACTTCTCCACATCCTGCCCAGCATCTGTTGTCTCCAGATTTTTTAATGATTGCCATTCTAACTGGCGTGAGATGGTATCTCAATGTGGCTTTGATTTGCAAATTGTTTCAGTTTTTAGCTCTCACAGATAAGTGAGAACATATGAAGTTTGTCTTTCTGTGCCTGACTACTTCAATTAACATAATGACCTCCAGTTCCATCCATGTTGTTGCAAATGACAGGATCACATTCTTTTGTTTTTTTATGGCTGAATAGTACTCCATTGTGTACATCTGCCATATTTTCTTTACCCATTTGTCTGTTGATCGACATATAGGTTGTTTCCAAATCTTGGCTATTATGAATAGTGCTGTGATAAACATGGGAGTGCAGATACCCCTTCAATATGCTGTTTTCCTTTCTTTTGGATATATATGTAGGAATGGGGTTGCTATGTATATATCCAGTTTTATTTCTAGTTTGAGGAACTTCCAAACTGTTCTCCATACTGGGTTTACTAATTTACATTCTCACCAACAGTGTATGAGGGTTCCATTTTCTCCACATCCTTACCAACATTTGTTATTGCCTATCTTTTAGATAAAGCCATTTGAACTGGGGTGAGATGATATCTGATTGTAGTTTTGACTTGCATTTCTCTCATGGTCACTGATGCTGAGCACGTTTCCATAAACTTGTCTGCCATTTGTCTGTCTTCTTTGCTCAATTAGTCTTTGCCCAGTTCAGTGTCATGGAGAGTTTCTCCAGTATTTTATTTTTGTAGTTTAATAGTTTGAGGTCTTAAAGTCTTTAATACATTTTGATTTGATTTTCTATGTGACAAAAGATAGGCGTCTACTCTCATTCTTCTGCATATGGATATCCAGTTTTTTCAGCACCATTTATTGAAGAGACTGTCTTTTCCCTAGTGTATGTTATTGGTTCCTTTGTTGAAAATGAGTTCACTGTGGATGTATGGATTTACTCCTGGGTTCTCTACTCTGTTCCACTGGTCTCTGTATCTTTTTTTAATGCCAGTACCATGCCATTTTGGTTACTATAGCTCTGTAGTATAATTTGAAGTCTAGCAATGTGATTCCTCCAGTTTTGTTCCTTTTGCTTGGGACAGCTTTGACTATTTTGGATCTTTTTGATTTTTTTATAAATGTTAGGATTTCTTTTTTTTTTTTTTTTTNTTCTATGGATAATGTCATTGGTATTTGTTAGGGACTGAATTGAATCTGTAGATTGCTTTGGTATGGACATTTTAACAATATTGATTCTTCCCATCCATTAACTTGAAATATCTTTAAATATTTTTGTGCCCTCTTTAATGTCATTCATAAATGTTTTATAGTTTTCATTGTAGAGATCTTTCATTTCTTTGTTTAATTTTGAGGTATTTAATTTTATTTGTAGCTATTGTAAATGAGATTACTTTCTTTTTCAGATTGTTTGCTGTTAACATAAGGAAATGCTACTGATTTTTGTGTGTTGATTTTATATCCTGAAAGTTTACTGAATTTTCAGTTCTGATAGTTTTTTGGTGAAGTCTTTAGGGTTTTCCAAATATAAGATCATATCATCTGCAAGCAAGGATAATTTGACTTCTTCCTTTCCAGTTTGGGTGCCTTTTCTTTCTTTCTCTTGTCTGGTTGCTCTAGCTAGGACTTCCAGTACTATGTTGAATAACAGTAATGACAGTGGGTATCCTGGTTGTGTTCCAGACCTTAGAAGAAAGGCTTTTAGTTTTTCCCCATTCAGTATGATATTAGCTGTGGGTCTGTCATATATGGCTTTTATTATGCTGAGATATGTTCCTTCTGTACCCAGTTTTTTGAGGGTTTTTTTTTTTTTTGAGATGGAGTCTTGCTCTGTCACCAGGCTGGAGTGCAGTGGCACAATCTCGGCTCACTGCAACCTCTGCCTTCTAGGTTCAAGCGATTCTTCCACCTCAGCCTCCTGAGTAGCTGGGACTACAGGCACATGCCACCACACCCAGCAAATTTATTTGTATTTTTAGTAGAGACGAAGTTTCACTATGTTGGCCAGGATGGTCTCGAGCTCTTGACCTCATGATCCACCTGCCTTAGCCTCCCAAAGTGCTGGGATTACAGGCATGAGCCACCGTACCCAGCCTCTAGGGTTTTTATCATGAATGGATCTTGAGTTTTATCAGGTGTTTTTTCAGTATCAATTGAAATGATCATATGAAAATTAAACTAAAATTTTCATTCTTCATTCTGTTGATATGATGTATCACATTGATTGATTTGCATATGTTGAATCATGCTTGCATCCCTGGGATAAATCTCACTTGCTCATGATGAATGATCCTTTCAGTGTGTTGTTGATTTTATTTGCTAGTATTTTGTTGAGGATTTTTGCATTAATATTCGTCAGTGATATTGGCCTGTAGGTTTTTTTTTTAATATATGTCTTTGTCTGACTTTTGTGTCAGGGTAATATTGGCCCTATATAATGAGTTTGGAGAAGTATTCCCTCCTCCTCCTTTGTTTTTCAGAATAGTTTGAGTAGGATTGGTATTAATTTTTCTTTAAATGTTTGGTAGAATTCAACAGTAAAGCCATCAGGTCCTGAGTTTTCTTTGTAGGAAAACTTTTTATTACAGCTTCAATCTTGTTATTGGTCTGTTATATTTGTTATTGGTCTGTTCAGGTTTTGGATTTCTTCATGGTTCAATCTTGGTAGGTTATATGTTTCTATCAATTTCTTCTACATTTTCCAATTTTTTGGTATATAGTTTCTCATAGTGTCCACTAATGATCTTTTGCATTTCTGCAGTATCAGTTGTAGTCATTTTATTTTCATCTCTAATTTTATTTACTTGGGTCTTCTCTTTTCTTAGCCTGGCTAAAGATTTGTCAATTTTGTTTAACTTTTCTGAAAACCATCTTTTTGTTTCATTGATCTTTTGGATTGTTTTCTTCATTTCAATTTCATTTATTTCTGCTCTGACCTTTATTATTTCTTCTACTAATTTTGGGTTTGGTTTGTTATTGCTTTTCTAGTTCTTTAAGATACATTGTTAGGTGGTTTATTTGAAGTTTTTCTTTTTTTGATGTAAGCACAGCTTTTGTTGTATCCCATAGATTTTGATATGCTGTGTTTCCATTATCATTTGTTTCAGCACATTTAAAATTTTTTTTATTAACCCACTGGTCATTCAGCATTTTTTTTTCTTTTTCTTAACACTAGAACCTGGATCAGCATGTTTTTAAATTTTCATATATTTGAATGGTTTCCAAAATTCCTCTTGTTATTGATGTCTAATTTTGTTCCATTGTGGTCAGAGAAAATACTTGATATTATTTCTGGGTTTTTTTTTGAGTGTTTTGAGGCTTGTTTTGTGACCTAACATATGGTCTGTCTTTGAGAATGATCCATATGCTAAGGAAAATAATGTGTATTCTGCAGCCACTGGGTGAAATATTCTGTGAATATTTATTAGGGCTATTTTGATCTATAGTGCAAATTAAGTCAGGTGTTTCTTTGTTGTTTTTCTGTCCAGGAGATCTGTCAAATGCTGCAAGTGGGGTGTTGAAATCTCCAGCTGTTGGCCAGGCATGGTAGCTCATGCCTGTAATCCCAGCACTTTGGGAGACCAAGGCAGCCAGGAGTTTGAGACCAGCCTGGCCAACATGGCAAAACCCTGGCAAAACCCTGTCTCTACTAAAAATACAAAAATTAGCCAGGCATGGTGGTGCCCACCTATAATCCCAGCTACTGAGGAGGCAAGGGTGGGAGGGTTGCTTAAATCCAGGAGGCAGAGGCTGCAGGGAGCCAAGATTATGCCACTGCACTCCAGCCTGGGTGGCAGAGCAAGACTCCATCTCAAAAAAACAGACAAACAAACAAACAAAAAACAAAAGGAAGAAAGCTCTAGTTGTTATTGTATTGGGGTCTATCATTCTCTCTTTAGCTCTAATAATATTTGCTTTATATATCTGGGCACTCCAGTGTTGGGTGCATATGTATTTAAGATTGTTATACCTTCTTGCCGAATTGACCCCTTTATCATTATATAGTGACCTTCTTTTTCTCTTCTTATAGTTTTTGCTTTGAAATCTATTTTATCTGATATTAGTATAGGTACTTCTCCCCTTTTTTGGTTTCCATTGGCTTGGACTGTCTTTTTCTATCTCTTTTCAGTTGATGTGTGTCTTAATAGGTGAAGTATGTTTCTTATAGGCAGCAGATGATTGGGTCTTGTTTTTTCATCCATTCAGCCACTCTGTGTCTTTTTATTGGAAAGTTTAGTCCTTTACATTCAATGTTATCATTGATAAGTAAGGACTTATTCCTGCCATTTTGTTACTTGTTTTCTGGTTGTGTTTTGGTCTTCTCTTCTTTCCATCTTCTTCTTTTAGTAAAGGTGATTTTCTCTGGTAATATGACATGATTATTGCTTTTAATTTTTTGTGTATTTGTTGTATGTTTTTTGATTTGAGGTTACAATCAGTATTGCAGATGCTATCCTGTAATCCATTATTTGAAGGTATAGCAGCTTACTACTGTTTTCATAAATAAATACATAAGCAAAATGAAAACTGATAAAAACTCTACACTTAAATTTCATCCCCTCACTTTTAAAGTTTTTGTTGTTTCTATTCACATCTCACAATAATGTCTATGTTTTGAAAAGTTGTTGTAGTTATTATTTTTAATTGGTTCATCTTTTAATCTTTCTTTTTAAAAGAAAGATTATACACCAGAGTTCCATGAAGTGTTAGAGTATTTCTGTGTACTTACTCTTGTCAGTGAGTTTTGTACCTTCAGATGATTTTTTTTATTGCTCATTAATGTTCTTTTCTTTCTTTCTTTTCTTTTTTTTTTTTTTTTTTTTTTNTTTTTTTTGAGACAGAGTCTTGCTCTGTTGCCAGGCACCAGGCTGGAGCGCAGTGGCGCGATCTCGGCTCACTGCAACCTCCGCCTCCTGGGTTCAAGCAATTCTCCTGCCTCAGCCTTTTGAGTAGCTGGGACTACAGATGCGTGCCACCATGCCCAGCTAATTTTTTTGTATTTTAGTAGAGATGGGGTTTCACCATGTTGGCCAGTATGGTCTCCATCTCTTGACCTCATGATCCGCCCCCCTTGGCCTCCCAAAGTGCTGGGATTACAGGCATGAGCCACCACACCCAGCCTGTTCTTTTCTTTCTAATTGAAGTACTCCCTTTAGCATTTCTTATAGGACAAATCTGGCGTTGATGAAGTCCTTCAGATTTTGTTTGTCTGAAAAAGTCTTTCTCTTTTATGTTTGAAGGATATTTTCACCAGATATACTACTCTATGGTAAAAGTATTTTTTTCTTCAACACTAAACATGCCACTGTGAGGTTTCCACTGGAAAATCTGCTGCCAGATGTGTTGGAGCTCCATTTTATGTTACTTTTTTCTTTTCTTGTGTTTTCTTTTCTTTCTCTCTCTCTCTCTCTTTCTTTTTTTTTTCTTTCTTTCTTTCCTTTTTTGGCTGCTTTTAGGATCCTTTCTTTATCCTTGACCTTTAGGAGTTTGATTATTAAATGCCTTGAGGTAGTTTTCTTTTAGTTAAATCTGCTTGGTGTTCTATAACCTTCTTGTACTTGGATATTATCTTTCTCTACATTTTGGAAGTTGTCTGTTATGATTTCTTTGATTAAATTTTCTATCCATATGTCTTTCTTTGCCTCCTCTTTAAAGCCAATTACCCTTAGGTTTGCCCTTTTGAGTTTGTTTTCTAGATCTTGTAGGAATGCATCATTCTTTTTTATTCTTTTTTCTCTTGTCTCCTATGAGTATTTTCAAATAACTCGTTTTCAGGCTCACTAATTCTTTGTTCTGCTTGATCAATTTTGCTATTAAAAGACTCTCAATGTGTTCTTTAGTATGTCAGTTTCATTTTCAGCTCCAGATTTTCTGTTTGATTCTTTTTAATCATTTCAGTCTCTTTGTTAATTATCTGATATAATTCTGAGTTCCTTCTCTATTATCTTGAATTTCTCTGAGTTTCCTCAAAACAACTATTTTGAATTTTCTGTCTGAAAGGTCACATATCTCTGTTTTTTCAGGATTGGTCCTTAGTGCCTTATTTAGTTTGTTCAGTGAGGTTATGTTTTCCCAGATGGTGTTGATGCTTGTAGATGTTCATTGGTGTCTGGAAATTGAAGAGTTAGGTATTTATTGCAGTGTTTGTGGTCCAGACTTATTTGTATCTGCCCTTTTTGGGAAGGCTTTCCAGGTATTTGAAAGGATTTGGGTGTTGTAATCCAAGTCATATCTGCATTAGGCATTACCCCAAGCCCAGTAACATTGTGGTTCTTGCAAACTTGTAGAGGTCCCACCTTGGTGGTCTTGGATAAGATCTGAAATAATTCTCTGGATTACCAGGCAGACTCTTGTTCTCTTCCCTTACTTTCTCCCAAACAAACAGTCTCTCTCTCTCTCTCTGTCTCTCTCTCTCTCTCTCTCCTCTCTCTCTCTCTGGTCTCTCTGTCTCTCTCTCTCTGTGCTGAGCCATCTGGAGCTGTGAGTGGGCTGACCCAAGTACCTCTGTTGCCATTATCACTGGGACTGTGTTGGATCAGACCTGAAACCAGTACAGCACTGAGTCTCATGCAAGGCCCACTGTAACCACAACCCAACAACCTGTCCTGCTGCTGAGCTGGCTCTCAAACCACAGGATGCAGTCCTCCTTCTCACCTTTCCATCCCCTTTCCATAGGCAGATGAACCTCACCCTGTGGATGCCACCACCGCAGACCCACGGGGAGTCCTGCCAGGCTTTCACCAATGTTCACTTAAGGCCCAAGGGCTCTTCAGTCAACTTGTGGTGATGAATATTGCTAGGCCTGGGACTTACCCTTCAAAGTGGTGGGCTCCCCTCTGGCCCAGGGCAGGTCTAGAAGTGATGCTATGTAAGAGCCAAGGCCTAGAATCAGGGACCCCAAGATCCTGCCTGGTGCTCTACTCCCAAGGCTGAGCTGATATCTAAGGTGCAAGACAAAGTCCTCCTTTTTTTTTCCTCTGCTTTTCTCAGGCAGATGGAGTCTCTCACGATAGCCACCACAGTTGAGAATATGCTGTGTCTCGCCTTAAGCCAGCATGTCTCAGAGTCTTACCCAGGGCCCATGGTGTGCTACCTGGGTATCACAGCTGCTTATTCAGGGTCGAATAGTTCTTTAATTTACTAGGTGATAAGTCCTACCATGACTGGGTCATTCCCTTCAAGGGAACAAGTTGTCTTCTGGCCTAGGGTATGCCTAAAAATGTCATCAGTGGAAATTTTTGCTTCCCTGTCTTTTAGCCTGGGTGAACAATGTAGTCAACTAGGTAATAGATGGTCAGGACCCAAATCCTATGCTAGACCAGACATTCTTCCCTAAGAAGTTTGCAGAAGAAATATGCACAGAGGATAAAACAAGGCAGAGGAACAGTTCTTTCTTTACTAACTGAAGCTTCCATCCAAGCCAGAATGATTGTAGTATACACTCCTACTTGCAATGTGTGAGGCTCCTTGTATCTTCTCATCTCCGACACCAGTTAGGATTATCCAGCTTTCTAAATTTTTTTTTTTTTTTTTTTGAGACAGACAGTCTGCTCCGTCATCCAGGCTGGAGTGAGGTGGCACCGTCCTGGCTTACTTTAACCTCCGCCTCCTGGGTTCAAGCAGTCTCCTGCCTCAGCCTTCTGAGTAGCTGGGACTATAGGCGCGCACCACCATGCCTGGATAATTTTTGTATTTTTAGTAGAGACAGGGTTTCACTGTGCTGGGGCCTCCCAGAGTGCTGGGATTACAGGTGAGCCACTGTGCCCGGCCCAGCTTTCTAATTTTTATAATATAGATTAAGTTCTATAAATT
>NW_016107907.1:404089-418054 GCF_001604975.1 Cebus imitator
CCAGGATGGTCTCGATCTCTTGACCTCGTGATCCACCCGCCTCGGCCTCCCACAGTGCTGGGATTACAGGCTTGAGCCACCGCGCCCGGCCCTATAAATTTCTTTTTTATATTATTTGCCCATTGTTCCATCAGGGTTACCGTTCTCTTCTTGATTTGTAGGAATTTCTTATCTTCTATGTAATAATCCCTTTTCTAGTGTCAGTTTTACAAATATCTTCTCTCATTTTGTCATTTAGCCATTTGCCTATTAACTTTGTGTGGTATCTTTCATAGAACAAACCTTTTTAATTTTAATGCAGTAAAATTTATCATACACTTTATGGGTTTTTAAGTTTTCCCGCCTCTAGGTCACAAAGATATTCTCCTTTGTAATCTTTTATTAAGTCTGCAGTTTTGCCTTTTGCTAAACTTTATTGATTCAGATTATCATCTGGTTTCTCTGTGCTAAGTCTACGAACCAAATACATGATTGGATTCACTTAGGTGATATTAGTGTAGTTTTTTTTTTTTTTTTTTTTTTGCTTTTTTTGGGGGAGGGTGGGGACAGAGTCTTGCTCTATTGCCCAGGCTAGAGTATAGTGATGCCATCTTGGCTCACTGTATTCTCTGCCTCCCAGGTTCAAGTGATTCTCCTGCCTCAGCCTCCCAAGCAGCCGGGATTACAGATGTACACCATCACACCCAGCTAATTTTTGTAATTTTAGTACAGATGGGGTTTTGCCATGTTGTCCAGTCTGGTTTTGAACTCCTGGCCTCAAGTGATCTGCGTGCCTCAGCCTCCCGAAATGCTGGGATTACAGGCATGAGCCACCGTGCCTGGCCAAGTGTAGTATTTTTTGTATCATGTTAAAATGGATCTTTAATTTTTTTGTTATTCAGTTTTTTAGAATCAAGATTATAATAATCTAATGAAATGTCTTGGTTAGTTTCTGAGAGTTTCCTATTTTTCTAGAACAGCTTGTATAAAACGGGAATGAACCCTTGCAATTTGGTAGAACTCATTGTGAAATTGTTTGTACCTGTTGTTTTTCAGGAGGCAAGATCTTTGCTGTTTTAATCCTTTTATATTAATTGGTCTGTTCAGATTCTTTATCAATTCTTGTGCCAATTTTGGCATAATTTAATGGGACTTTCTCCATTCAAATTTATTAGCATGTAGATATCCCTAATGTTCTTTATATTCTCTTTATATTCTCCTTTGTGTCTGTACTTTTGTATTCCTTTTCATTCTATATTTTAATTATTTGAATCTTCTTTTTTTTCTTTGATAACTATTGCCCACCAAGGGTCTATCTTATTAATTTTTTTAAAGAACAGTTTCAGTTATGTTATTTCTCTCTCTTTTTTTTTTTTTTTTTGGAGACAGAGTCTTGCTCTGTTGTCTAGGCTGGAGTGCAGTGGTGTGATGATCTCGGCTCACTGCAACCTCTGCCTCCACCTCTGCCTCCTGGATCCTGCCTCAGCCTCTTGACTAGCTGGTATTACAGGCTGCTGCCACCATGCCTGGCTAAGTTTTGTATTTTATTTTATTTTTTTTAGTGGAGATGAGGTTTCACTGTGTTGGCCAGGCTGGTCTTGAACTTCTGACCTCAGGTGATCCACACACTTCAGCCTTGCAAAGTGCTGGGATTACAGGTGTGAGCCACCGCACCCAGCCTTTTTACTCTATTGTTGATAATGATGTTTTGTGTATTATTGATATTTGCCCTTAATATTTTTTTTTTGCCCTTAACTTTTTAATTTAATTTCTTATTTTCCAGGGTTGTTGCTTTTTTGCCCTTTCCCCAACTTCTTGAGTTGAATACTTTGCTTATTAATGTTAACCTTTTTTGTTTTGAGGCGTTTTTAAAGCTACCTATATTCCTCTGAAGACTTTAGCTCTATTCTACAGATTTTTGTGTTCAGTGTTTATATTATTTAGTTTTAAATATTTTCTTTATGATTTTTTCTATAACTAGGTTATTTATTAAGGCTATTTAATTTCTGTATTTTGCTATTTTTTTGTTAATGTTTAATTTTATTGTATTATAGTGAGAATATAGGAGGCCTGTATATTTACTTCTTTATAGTTTATGAATACTTCCATTATAGTATATTATATTGTCTATATTTGTAAATAGTCTACATATGCTTTGAAAGGTGTGTGTGTGTGTGTGTGTGTGTGTGTGTGTGTGTGTGTATCCACAAACTTGGTTTATAATTATATTGTTCTCCCCTTCATAATAAACTGTTTATTATTGTATGTACTTTATCTGTCAGTTTCTAAGAGGGATATTTAAAAATCTATCTGTAAATTTTGATTTATTTGTATTTCCTACATTTTGATTTATTTATATTTCCGACAGTCTTGTCAATCGTAGCTTGATATATTTTGAAGTTGTGTTGTTATAAATATATGGTATGCTAGAATATATCCAGATATATTTTTGTATACATGCATATTCATATATATTTATTTGTAAATATTTGTACACATATTAATCACCAGTATTAGTGAACATTTACAATGTGCTACTCCCTGTCTAAGCACTTTGTAATTAATTCTCATTATGTTAATTAGTTAATCCTCAGAACATACCTAGTATAGTGTCTATTTTAGGAATATAAATAGTATCTATTTCAGTATTCCAGTCATTTTTATTCCCAAGATGCAGAAAAGTTATACAGTTGGTAAGTATGCTTTAGGATCATTCTAACTGATCTGGAATGGGGCTAAGCATTGGTATTTTGAAAGAGCTCTTTAGAGATTCAAGGATTCTACTACATAATCAGTATTGCTGTTGTAGAACCAGCCCTAGGTTTGTCCTCCTAACCATTACATTCTTTCTCCTTTTATTGTCCTCCTAACCATTATATTCATGGTTATCTAACCCTAGTTTAGTAATTCAATCAAGAATCATCGCTGGATACTAAAACCATTGAGATAAAGATTTTGGAGGGCTAAGATATTAACATGGGTGCAAAGTATCATGCCACAGTTGACTTATTAATGACACTGGGCAGAATATCCTTTTATAGTAGACATATTTGGTAGTCACCAGTTTAACCAACTAATCAAGCTCAGTGTCATTAAGTGGGGTAGTCTGACATTTTGTACCTTCTGATGGGATACATTATTGTATATCATTATCTGTGAAGCATTCATACTGAAAATGTTTCACCTGAATCAAAGCTCCTGCCCTAACTTCCAGCCTACTGGAAATACAGGGGATATTGGAATAAGTTAATGATACCAGGGGAGAAATAATAAGATTAAATTAAATGCCATGTAAAAAAAGGGGAGCTGTTCTAGAGGAAGAAAGAGCAAGAGAGACCTAACTAAAAATATTGTGTGAAGCTTGGTTAGAACCTGTATTGGGGAAAAAATATGGTAGCAACAGTTGGGGAGGTTAAAATTTAGAGTGTATATTAGGTGACATTTTGGAATTATCATTAATTTTATTAGGTGTGATAAGGATATTGCAGATATATAGGAGGATGTCCTTATTTTTAGGAGATACTGGCTAATATGGTTGGGGTGAAGTAACCTGATGTCTTTAACTTACTTTCAGTGGTTCAGAAAAAAGAAGAAACTATGTGTGGTCGTGTGTGTTTGCAAACACACATGCATATAAAAATCAAGGGAGAATGGGGGCAAATGTAACAATATGTGAATTGGTGAATCAATAGGTGTTCATAATATTACTCTTTCAGCTTATTGGTAAATTTAAAAATCTTTAAAATAAAACATTGGGTGAAAAAAATACGCCATGCATTACTGAAAAATAAAAATTGCAATATTCTACAGTTTGGTGGGGATTTCAAGAGCTGGCATTGCTCATCCCATCTTTGGCTCCAAAGTTATTCTATAGCATAAAATAATTATTGCTTATTGTTCAATACAAATATAGTGAGGACTGCTGTTTTCAGCTGGGTGTTTTTTCTAAAAATCACTTTTATTTGGTCAGTCACAATTTTAATTCCCATTAAAAATTCCAATGTATCACACAACATGTCAGTAAAAAAAAAAAAGATCTTTAATAAACATTTCTAACAGTGGATAAGGAGAAATTCTTGGGAAAATTAATGAAGCCTTCAAGTAATTTTGTAAACATGGTTGTTTTTATGAACCTCCTGCAAAAGTCAAACAGAATGAGACCACATCATGTAGTCATATGATTTGTCAAAAATTATGCAGAACCCCTCTTATTCTAATCTTTGTTCTAAGTAGTATATTCTTGCGTTAATAACTTAACATTTGTTATATATAAAGTATTTTTTCCAGTATAAACTAGAAAATTTGACCCCCACTGCAAAGTGAATTTATTTTATGAGACTTTTTCCTAGTGTGAATTATCCTCTGATATCTTTTTTTTTTTTTTTTTTTTTTTTGAGATGGAGTCTCCCTCTGTTGCCCAGGCTGAAGTGCAGTGGCGCAATCATGGCTCACTGCAACCTCTGCCTCCTGGGTTCGAGCAGTTCTCCTGCCTCACCCTCCTGAGTAGATGGGACTACAGGGGCACACCACCATGCCTGGCTAATTTTTATGTATTTTTAGTAGAGACGGGGTTTCACCACGTTGGCCAGGCTGGTCTTGAACTCCTGAACTCAGGTGATCCGCCCACCTCGGCCTCCCAAAGTGCTGGGATTACAGGCATGAGTCACCATGCCCTGTCTATCCTCTGATATCTTATTCTTTCTGTCTTTTTAACTTGGCATTGAGTAGGCATTCAGCTATTGGCAGCCTGGGTGGAAAAAGCAGTGGGCTGTAAGTAAGGTAAGCAAGGTTCGAGCCCCGTCTCTGCTTCCGAAATCAGAATTGGGCAAAATATGACAGAAGTTCTTTCTAGTTTAAAAACCTCTATGAGTAAATATGTTTTTCAATATTGGTAAGAGTTTAATCAGGGAGGCTGTGATGAGTCATGAATAGCTTGGGGTTCTTCCGTGGTACCTGCTCTGTCTCTTAAAACCATTGCAGCCTGTGCCACTTGCCTCTGCCATTTGTTTATTCATTAACTCAGCATTTATGGAATGATTATGATGCTTCTGATGCTCTGCTGGGTCCTGGGTCATACAAAGGTGAACCAGCCAATCTTCCTCCCTTGTGTCAGGCACCTTTCATAGCCTTCTGTCCCCAGTGATGGGGGAACTCCGTAAGAGGTACTTCCCTGCAGATGTCTATTACTCCTCTTTCCCTTTTTCTTATCCCCACAGCTGATTCCAGAGCTTCTTTGTTTAGTTATGGGAAGATTAATACTGACTACAATAATTTATATGAATTACATGCCATTCATGTCTTATTATCTCACTGCACAGTGATCCCTACAATATTGCCTGTGTATCAGATAATTTCTGGTGTGGAGCTTCATTAAAGCCTTTACTTTCCTCTTGTCTTTTCTGCATTGCTCACAGAGTGCAGAAGCTCCAGGATCTGTGTCTTCACCACCACCTGACTGTCCTCTTGTCCTGTACCTTAGAGCATGTGAAGCACAGTCATAGAGCGCTGGGTCAGCTCACCACATTCTGCATGTTCATTTCTTCACCATAGTTGCTCTCTCCTTTAGCAAGGGTGATTGGAGATTCAGAACCACTACATAGCGTAAAAGATGGCTTCAGCCTACCTAGAGGTTTTCTGTGGTTCATTTTTAATGTGGACATGAACATATTTGTGAATTTGAGTTATTTTCAACTTTTATTTTATAATATGTAAAGCTTTTTAACTTTAAGCAGCCTCCTTTCCTTCATTATCAGTATTCACTGAGAACATTCTTATGTAGATTCAAACAGCTTATCAATGTAAACTCTAAGGAAGCAGTTTAAACCAGTGATTCTCAAATTTTTGGGTCTCAAGATACCTTTGTACTCTTAGAAGTTGTTGAAGACCCCAAAGTGCTTTTGCATATGTAGATTATATCTACTGATATTTCTGTTTTTAAATTAAAACTAAGAAAGTTTAAAATTATTATTGCAAAATAAATGTATATCTAGTTGTGTTTCAATGTACAGTCGTCCTTTGGTATCTGTGAAGGATTGATTCTAAGACCCATTGAGAATACCAGAATCCAGGTATGTCCAAGTCCCTTATATAAAATGGTATAATATTTGTATGTAGCCTATGCATATCCTCCTATATACTTTAAATCATCTCTAGATATCTTCTAATACCTAATACAATATAAATACTATTAAATAGTTATATTATTCAGTGAATGACAAGGACAAAAAAAAAAAAAAAAGCCTCTACATGTTCACAGGCCCAACCTTTTTTTCTCCCAAATATTCTTGATCCATGGTTGGTTGAATCCATTGATGTAGAATCTAGGGCTATGGAAGACTGACTGTACATTTAAGGAAAACTTCAGATTTCAGAATAGTGATTTATCAGGTATTAATGAGGCTAATGTGATTATAGCAGGTGTAACCACAGTCAAAATACTGAGAACAAACTGAGTTAACCTGTAAAACGCACCTTAAATCTAGTGTCTTAGAAAATTCTAGAAACCACTAGACTATAAAACACACATTCCCTAAGTCATGAGAGCACGGTCAGTAAAGGTTTTCTGTAAAAGGGCCAGGTAATAAACATTTCCAGCTTTGTGAGCTCTAAGGCCTCTAGAACGACTAAATTCTGTTGCAGTGTAAAAGCAGTTAGAGAGAATATGGAAGTGAATGGACATGGCTGGATTTGGTCTGCTGGTCAGGTTAGTTCACTGACCCCTACTTTACCCTTGTGGGAGAATGACAGTGTAAAAGGTAAGCAACATCTTCTCATGAGACAGTTTTGACCTTGTAGGCCCTCTGACCAGGGTCTCAGACTGCTCTTGGAGAACCATTGAAGATGATAGTTGATGCTGGACAGGACTTTGGCAAATATTTTAATTCTTTACTATTAGGAATTTCAGTGCTTCTTCAGTTCCTTAGCTTCAATTAGTTATTGGATTGTTCCCCGCCACCCCCCCCCCCACCGGAAGTTCTTTCTAGCTAAAAGCTTCAGTAATGGTAATAATGGTTTTTTCTGTGGAGTTGTAATTTAATAATTTAGGCTAAAATCTATTGCCCTCTTTTGTTCAATTGCGGATTTTTTGAGTAGGGAGCTGCTTGTGCCCTGTTTTGCTATTTATTGTCTGATGCATGAACATAGTATTTATCAGTCCTATTTACATTATGAATTATGAGTCTTAGGTCCTCTTAATATATTTTGTAATTTATAGATAACATTAATCCTGCACATTGCTTATTAGGAAAAACTTGAATTTTTTTTTTTGGTATTAATTTGAAAGAAATTTTTTTTTCTGACATTTTCCCACAGGTTATTGTTCATATAGAAGAAGGCTGGTGGGGTTATTGTGTATTTCTTTTTTTCCTGAAGTTTTGTTTTAAAGATTAAATTTATTTCAAAAATCTTGATGTACATCAATCAGACATGAATAAAGCTTTTATAATGAACTTCTCAAATAAATCTTTTTAATATCTATTTCCTAGGATGACATAGCATTATTATGATAATATTGTTTTTAATTTCTATTAAAATTATCTCTTTTGAAGTTAAATATTACTAGCGAATCTTAATTTCTTATTATTGTGCTAATGCAAGATAGAAATATGATAGTTTAAAATTATTTTTACATTTTCTATGGATTACTTTTACTGTAAAACACTGTTTGGTATTATGTTCTCTGTTTGGTATTATGTTCTTATGCTCATATTCTAAAAGTAATCTTTAGTTCCCAATTGAACTTTGTATTCCAAGATTTTTGTATCTTAATGATATTTACAGAATATCAGGTTCTTCCTCATCACTGAAATACGTGCTCTTCTTTATCCTTGGACACCTAGAATCATCTGATGTTGAGGAACTCCTGCAACTGGGTTTCCACTGTTTTTTCTTCTTCTTTGGTTTTGGCTTGCTGGATTGCTGTGACCTGAATGAGAGTGTCAAGAGCAGCATCTCCCTTCCCATCTCCCCCATATTCTTCCTTAGTTTCTTCTTTTGGTTCAGGCGTTTTCTGTTATTTATTTTTTTTCCTCTTTCTTGCTTCCTTGGAGGTTCATGTTCTCCAAACATATTTTTAGGATAGGCATAACTTGAGTGTTCACTTTTCCCACATTCATAACACTTAGATTTATCAAAGTAGTTTTACCTTCAGATGAACTCAGCTGTCTTTCATTGTCAATAGCAATGCCTACTTTTATCGCTCTCCAAGTCACTGTTTGTCATTTATTGCCCTGGTACAATTTTTGCAGAGTATTTATCCAAAAATAAAGTAAATGCAACCCTTTTATTCTTCTTGGCATCTTTATCTTTCATTAGTAACCTTTATAACTTTGCCATACTTGGAAAATATACTGTGCTCCTACTTGGAGCTCATCTACCACTCATTTCTTTATTCAGGGTGGACCTGGGCTACCAGAGGAGCACCAGCCCTCAGCTCAGCTAGGCCTCCACCCTGACTCTTCTCTCCTCTTGCAGCATTCTTGGTATTACAGGTACTGGGAGGGAAGGGTCAAGTGCAGAGAGAGGATGATAGTAGCAGCCGTGCCTCTTCCCAGTTCTGTTATTTTTTTGTGTGTGTATTTCTTAGCTAGATACCTTAATGAATGAATGCTCTTATTATTTCTAATAATTTTGTAGTTGGTTATTTTGATTTTCTAGGCGTAAAATAATTCTGCCTCTTCCTTTCTAATTTTGTACCTTTTATTTATTACCTTATTTCATTGGCCATTACTTTAAGAACTGTAATGTGTAATAGTGGTGATTGCCTTGTTCTAGACTTTAATGAGAATGTTTCCAATATTAAACCCTCAAGCACAATGCTGGTTATTGGCTTGAGACCAAGTTAGCCAAATGTCAGATGTCCTCTTTTATATTAAAAGTTTCTGTTGGGAATAATAGATATTGAAATCTCTTCAAGTACCTTTCGAGCCTCATTGAAGATGCGATTTTTCCGTTTGGCTTCTTAACATGATGACATATAATGCTGAATAATTCTCATCTGACCATGACCCTCATTTAGTCATGGTATGTGGCATGCATTAACATGTAACTCAGTTCTATTTGCTAATAATTTATCCATGATTTTTGGATTTACAATAAAAAGTGACATTGGTCTGCAGTTTCTTTTTGTTGAATTTGTCTTTGTAACTTTGTAGGAAGAATTGAAGAACTTTTCTCATTGCCATGAAATCGTTACAATAGCATTGAGAGTTCACATCTTCTCAATGATTGAAGCAATTAAAGAACTCATACTTGAAACATGGGCTAGAGCTTTTTTCAGTTGGCAACTTTCTCAATCTCTAATGATGATTGATTTCTATAAATTTTCTCCAAAGTTATTAATTTTGATAAGTATATTTTCCAGGATTATCATATACTTTCAGCACATACTGTAATGCATTAAAATATATGTATAGAATAATGTACAAAGTATTTTCAGTTGTTTAGTTGCCTCTGTATCTGTGATTATAACCCCTTTCAGGCCCCCCGACCCCACCTTTTTTTAACACTAGCTGCTATGACTTATCTAAGTTTTAATGGAAATAGATTTCTGCCATTTTTATTTATTGCAACTAATTTCTACTGTTTTTATTACCAAAGACTTTCTTTTAGATATGATGTCTGAGAAGATCATATTTAATTAGAAATACAGATTGAAGTTCATGATAGAGGTTTGAACTGGAAATGTAGTTTAATGAGTCATTAGTGTCAAATTAGTTCCTTGAGTAACTCCTGAATTCTAAGAGTTCTTTTAAGAGACTGTCAGGACAAGGACCTACCAGTTCTCTTCTCCTGCCACCTGGATTTCCCTCCTTGAACGCAATAGGTATTTATCAAACTGTTCCCTGCCCTGGAGTCTAG
This sequence comes from Cebus imitator, assembly GCF_001604975.1. NCBI lineage: Eukaryota > Metazoa > Chordata > Mammalia > Primates > Cebidae > Cebus > Cebus imitator. Next base: position 413,927 of record NW_016107907.1, read on the forward strand.
TCTCCATAACACACAAAAACTTTTATGGGTTAAATTTTTTTTTTTTTTGAGATGGAGTTTCGCTCTTGTTACCCAGGCTGGAGTGCAATGGCGTGATCTCTGCTCACCGCAACCTCCGCCTCCTAGGTTCAGGCAATTCTCCTGCCTCAGCCTCCTGAGTAGCTGGGATTACAGGCACGCGCCACCACGCTCAGCTGATTTTTTGTATTTTTGGTAGAGACGGGGTTTCACCATGTTGACCAGGATGGTCTCTATCTCTTGACCTCGTGATCCACCCGCCTCGGCCTCCCAAAGTGCTAGGATTACAGGCTTGAGCCACCACGCCCGGCCCAAATTTGTTTTAAATTGCGGTAAAAAAATTTGCCATTTTAACAATTTTTAAGTGTGTAATTCCATGGCATTAATTACATTTTCTATGTTTTTCACTTAGCACAATATGTATATGTATATGTTTGAGACAGTGTCTCACTCTGTTGCACAGGCTGGAGTGCGGTGCAATCTTGGCTCACTGCAACCACCACCTCCCAGTTACAAGCCATTCTCCTGCCGCAGCCTCCCGAGTAGCTGAGATTACCGGCATCTGCCACCACACCTGGCTGTTTTGTATTTGTACGAGTAGAGATGGGGTTTCACTGTGTTAGCCAGGATGATCTACATCTCCTGATCTTGTGATCCCCCCGCCTCAGCCTCTCAAAGTGCTGGAATTACGGGTGTGAGCCACCACGCCTGGCTTAGCACAGTGTTTTCAAGGTACATGTATGCTGTAGTGTGTATCAGAATATCCTATTTTGTGGTAGAATAATATTCAATTATATTGTATATACTTAATTTTGTGGGGTTTTTTTTTGTTTGCTTGTTTTCTGTTTTTGAGACAAAGACTCAGAGGGTCTGGCTCTGTTGCTCAGGCTGTAGTGCAGTGATGTGATCTCGGCTTACTGCAACCTCTGTCTCCTGGACTCAAGCCATCCTCCTAACCCAGCCTTCTGGAGTGGCTGGGACTGCAGGTGGCACAACCAAACCTAGCTAATTTTTGTATGTTTTATAGAAATGGGGTTTCACCATGTTGCCCAGGTTGGTCTCAAACTCCTGAGATCAAGTGGTCTGCCCACCTTGGCCCTCCAAAGTGCTGGGATTACAGATGCGAGCCACCATGCCCACCGATACATTTTGTTTATCCATCCATGTTGTTGAACACTTGAGTTATTTCTGCCTTTGGCTGTTGAATGTGAATAATTCTGAAATGAACATTGGCGTACAAGTATCTGTTTGAGTCCCTGTTTTCAATTCTTTTTATACCTAGATCATATAGGATTAGAATTGCTGGGTCATAGGGTTATTCTGTGTTTAGCTTTTTGATGATTGTGAGGTTTCTTGAAAAGGGATTTTTGCTGGTTATTAAATATATGGTTATTAGAGGGGGTTAATAGAAACTGAAAATTTTGATGTATTATAGGACATCTTGAAATAATATTAATTACATCTGTTCTTTATTCAAATATAACTGGAGCTTGCCCAGTTCTTTTTCAGGCTTTTCCTTTTCAGTTCTTTCTCTTCAAAATTTTTAAAATTCTGGAGTCATTCCTACTTACTTGCCTAGTTTCTCTCTGACACATCAACAGACCTAGGCAGCTTGGGTTTCAGAACATTTTTCTAACATTACAAATAACTTATTTTATAGAATATAGTCTGTCCCATTCTGTGCCTTCCAGCTAGCAAGAAGCATTGCTAGCACTTTTAGCACAAAATTATTGGGGTAGAAACTTAAATAAAAGGAAATAATGTCTCACAAATGTTGTTCACCCTGTTATCTGGAAATAGGGATTCCCAGGCCTCCAGCATGTCAGTCACTATATGTGCCTGTCCTTCTCTGTTGGAGGTGAGTGAAGACTTGAAGCCCCCTGTGCCTATCACCCCTATGGCTCTTCTGGCACCTTTTCCAATATGGTGTTCCTGACCCTCTTGCTTGCTCTGCACCCTTAGCTTTATACTAGGCTCCCTGGGCTTTTTTGTAATTCATTTTCTTTGGGTTCACTGTAAATGAAAAGGGAAGAACAACTTCTCTGAGTAACAGTATCATTTTCTTCTTACTTCCTTTTCTATGCTCTCTAGATTCTAGCCACTTTTGGAATCTTTCTTCCCAGTCTATCCACTTTTCCCCCTCTCTGGTACTTTCTGGGTCAGTCCAGTCCATGCTAGTGAGAAGTATTGACTCAAGAGCCATATCTATTTACAATCACATTACATTGCCATAGAAATAATAAAATTCTGGCCCTGGATGGGTCCTACAAGATCATGTACTCTTGCTGACATGTGATACTCTACCCCTAATGGCTCTTAGTGTGGCACTTTGTGTTATTTACAAATACTGTTTTATAATACTGGATGAAAATGGTAAATTTTAAAGGGATGGAGGAAGATTTACCAAGCAAATGGAAAACAGAAAAAAGCAGGGGTTATAATCCTAATTTCTGACAAAACAGACTTTAAACCACCAAAAATCAAAACAAGACAAAGCATTACATAATGGGAAAGCATTCAATTCAACAAGAAGAGTTAACTGTCCTAAGTATACATGCACCCAATATGGGAGCACCCAGATTTATAAGCAAGCTATTAGACGCCTTCAAACAGACCTAGATTCCCACACAATAATAGTGGGAGACTTTTTTTTAATTGCATTTTAGGTTTTGGAGTACATGTGAAGAACATGCAAGATTGTTGCATAGGTACACACATGGCAGTGTGATTTGCTGCCTTCCTCCCCTTCACCTATATCTGGCATTTCTCCCCATGCTATCTCTCCCCAACTCCCTACCCCCCACTGTTCCTCCCCCATTTCCCCCCAACAGACCCCAGTGTGTGATGCTCCCCTCCCTGTGTCCATGTGTTTTCATTGTTCAACACCCGCCTATGAGTGAGAACATGCGGTGTTTGATTTTCTGTTCTTGTGTCAGTTTGCTGAGAATGATGGTTTCCAGGTTCATCCACGTCCCTACAAAGGACATGAACTCATCGTTTTTGATGGCTGCATAATATTTCATGGTGTATATGTGCCACATTTTCCCTGTCCAGTCTATCATTTATGGACATTTGGGTTGGTTCCAGGTCTTTGCTATTGTAAACAGTGCTGCAATGTACATTCACATGCATGTGTCCTTATAGTAGAACGATTTATAATCCTTTGGCTATATACCCAGTAATGGGATTGTTGGACCAAATGGAATTTCTATTTCTAGGTCCTTGAGGAATCGCCACGCTGTCTTCCACAATGGTTGAACTAATTTACACTCCCACCAACAGTGTGAAAGTGTTCCTATTTCTCCACATTCTCTCCAGCATCTGTTGTCTCCAGATTTTTTAATGATCGCCATTCTAACTGGCATGAGATGCTATCTCAATGTAGTTTTGATTTGCATTTCTCTAATGACCAGTGATGATGAGCAGTTTTCCATATGTTTGTTGGCCTCATGTATGTCTTCTTTTTAAAGTGTCTGTTCATATCCTTTGCCCACTTTTGAATGGGCTTGTTTGTTTTTTTTTCTTGTAAATCTGTTTTAGTTCTTTGTAAATTCTGGATATCAGCCCTTTGTCAGATGGGTAGACTGCAAAAATTTTTTCCCATTCTGTTGGTTGCCAATTCACTCTAATGACTGTTTCTTTTGCTGTGCAGAAGCTGTGGAGTTTGATTAGGTCTCATTTGTCTATTTTGGCTTTTGTTGCCAATTCTTTTGGTGGTTTGGTCATGAAGTCCTTGCCTATGCCTGTGTCCTGAATGGTTTTCCCTCGATTTTCTTCTAGGGTTTTTATGGTGTTAGGTCTTATGTTTAAGTCTTTAATCCATCTGGGGTTAATTTTAATGTAAGGTGTCAGGAAGGGGTCCAGTTTCTGCCTTCTGCACATGGCTAGCCAGTTTTCCCAACACCATTTATTAACCAGGGAATCCTTTCCCCATTGCTTGTTTTTGTCAGATTTGTCAAAGATCAGATGGTTGTAGATTTGTTGTATTGCCTCCGAGACCTCTGTTCTGTTCCATTGGTCTATATCTCTGTTTTGGTACCAGCACCATGCTGTTTTGATTACTGTAGCCTTGTAGTATAGTTTGAAGTCCGGTATTGTGATGCCTCCCGC
>NW_016107907.1:418729-431137 GCF_001604975.1 Cebus imitator
AATCCTACTTGATCATGGTGGATAAGCTTTTTGATGTGCTATTGCAATGGGTTTGCCAGTATTTTATTGAAGGTTTTTGCATCTATGTTCATCATGGATATTGGCCTGAAGTTTTCTTTTCTTGTTGAGTCTCTGCCAGGTTTTGGTATCAGGATGATGTTGGTCTCATAAAATGATTTGGGAAGCATTCCCTCTTTTTGGATTATTTGGAATAGTTTCAGAAGGAATGGTACCAGCTCCTCTTTGTATGTCTGGTAGAATTCGGCTGTGAACCCATCAGAACCTGGGCTTTTTTTGGGTGGTAGGCTCTTAATTACTGCCTCAACTTCAGACCTTGTTATTGGTCTATTCAGGGTTTTAAGTTTTCCTGGTTTAGGCTTGGGAGGATGCAAGTGTCCAGGAATTTATCCATTTCTTCCAGGTTTACTAGTTTATGTGCATAGAATTGTTTCTAATAATCTCTTATGATACTTTGAATTTCTGTGGAATCTGTGGTGATATCCCCTTTATCATTTTTTATTGCATCTATTTGATTATTCTCTCTTTTCTTTTTTATTAATCTGGCTAGTGATCTATTTTGTCGATCTTTTCGAAAAACCAGCTCCTGGACTTACTGATTTTTTCAAGGGTTTTTTGTGTCTCTATCTCCTTCAGTTCTGCTCTGATCTTAGTTATTTCTTGTCTTCTGCTAGGTTTTGAGTTTTTTTTGATCCTGCTCCTTTAGCTCTTTCAATTTTGACAATAGGGTGTCAATTTTAGATTTCTCCTTGCTTCTCATGTGGGCATTTATTGCTATATATTTTCCTCTAGAGACTGCTTTAAATGTGTCCCAGAGATTCTGGTATGTTGTATCTTAATTCTCATTGGTTTCGAAGAACATCTTTATTTCTGCCTTCATTTCATTGTTTATCCAGTCAACATTCAAGAGCCAGTTGTTCAGTTTCCATGAAGCTGTGCAGTTCTGAGTTAGTTTCTGAATTCTGAGTTCTAACTTGATTGCACTGTGGTCTGAGAGACTGTTTGTTATGATTTCCATTCTTTTGCATTTGCTGAGGAGTGATTTACTTCCAATTATGTGGTCAATTTTAGAGTAGGTGTGATGTGGTGCTGAGAAGAATGTATATTCTGTGGATTTCGGTGGAGAGTTCTGTAAATGTCTATTAGGTTTGCTTGTTCCAGGTCTGAGTTCAAATCCTGGATATCCTTGTTAATTTTCTGTCTGGTTGATCTGTCTAACATTGACAACGGGATGTTAAAATCTCCCACTATTATTGTGTGGGAGTCTAAATCTCTTTGTAAGTCATTAAGAACTTGCCTTATGTATCTGGTTGCTCTTTATTGGGTGCATATATATTTAGGATCATTAGCTCTTCTTGTTGCATTGATCCTTTTACCTTTATGTAATGTCCTTCTTTGTCTCTTTTGATCTTTGTTGCTTTAACGTCTATTTTATCAGAGATGAGAATTGCAACTCCTACTTTCTTTTGCTCTCCATTTGCTTGGTAAATCTTCCTCCATCCGTTTATTTTGAGCCTTTGTGTATCCTTGCATGTGAGATGGGTTTCCTGGATACAGCACACTGATGGGTTTTGGCATTTTATCCAATTTGCCAGTCTGTGTCTTTTGATTGGGGCCTTTTAGCCCATTTACGTTTAGGGTTAATATTGTTATGTGTGAATTTGATACTGCCATTTTGATGCTAGCTGGTTGTTTTGTGCATTAGTTGATGCAGTTTCTTCATTGTGTTGATGCTGTTTACCATTTGGTATGTTTTTGGAGTGACTGGTACTGGTTGTTCCTTTCTATGTTTAGTGCCTCTTTCAGGACCTCTTGTAAAGCAGGCCTGGTGGTGAGGAAATCTCTGAGTACTTGCTTGTTCGCAAAGGATTTTATTTTTCCTTCACTTATGAAGCTTAGTTTGTCTGGATACGAAATTCTGGGTTGAAAGTTCTTTTCTTTAAGGATGTTGAATATTGGCCCCTACTCTCTTTTGGCTTGTAGGGTTTCTGCTGAGAGATCTGCTGTGAGTCTGATGGGCTTCCCTTTGTGGGTTACCTGACCTTTCTCTCTGGCTGCCCTTAGCATTTTCTCCTTCATTTCAACCTTGGTGACTCTGACGATTATGTGCCTTGGGGTTGCTCTTCTTGAGGAATATCTTTGTGGTGTTCTCTGTATTTCCTGGACTTGAGTATTGTCCTGCCTTGCTAGGTTGGGGAAGTTTTTCTGGATAATATCCTGAAGAGTATTTTCCAGCTTGGATTCATTCTCTTCGTCACATTCAGGTACACCTATCAAACATAGATTAGGTCTTTTCACATAGTCCCATATTTCTTGGAGACTTTGTTCATTCCTTTTTACTCTTTTTTCTCTAATCTTGCCTTCTCATTTTATTTCATTGAGTTGATCTTCGACCTCTGATATCTTCTTCTGCTTGGTCAGTTGGGCTGTTGAAACTTGTGTATGCTTTATGAATTTCTCGTGTTGTGTTTTTCAGCTCCATCAATTCACTTATATTTCTCTGTAAGTTGTCTATTCTCGTTAACATTTTGTGAAATCTTTTTTCCAGGTTCTTAGTTTCTTTGCATTGGGTTAGAACATGTTCTTTTAGCTCACAGAAGTTTCTTATTACCCACCTTCTGAAGCCTGATTCTGTCAATTCATCACACTCATTCTCCATCCAGCCATGTTCCCTTGCTGGCGAGGAGTTGTGATCTCTTGTCAGAGGAGAGGCGTTCCGGTTTCAGGTGTTTTCATCCTTTTTGCACTGGTTTCTTCCCATCTTTGTGGATTTATCCACCTGTCATCTTTGTAGTTGTTGAGTTTCAGATTGGGTCTCTTGAGTGGGCATCCAGTTAGTTGATGATGAAGTTATTTCTTTCTGTTTCTTAGTTTTCCTTCTAACAGCTTGGCCCCTCTGCTGTAGGACTGCTGAGGTCCACTCCAGGCCCTGCTTGCCTGGGGATCACCTTCAGTGGTGGCAGAATAGTAAGGGTTGCTGCCAGTTTCTTCTTCTGCTATATTTGTCCCAGAAGGATACACACCAAATGTCAGTCTGAGCTCTCCTATATCAGGTGACTCTTTGGATATACAGGGGTCAGGGAGCTGCTTGAGGAGACAGTCTGTCCTTTATAGGAGCTCAGGTGCTGTGCTGTAAGCTCCGTTGTTCATTCAGAGCAGCTGGGCAGGTACGTTTAAGTCTGCTGCAGCAGAACTTGTAAACCCCTTTTTTATTCCCAGGTGCTCTGTCCCGGGGAGTTAGGGCTTTATTTATGAGTTTCTGTTGTGCTGCTGCCGTTTTTTCAGGGCTGCCCTGCCCAGCATGGAGGCAGCCTAGTCACCGTCTGCCTGCAGAGGCTTTGCTGAGCTGCTGTGGGCTCCACCCAGTTGCTGTGTGAGCTTCCCTGCAGTGCTGTTTATATGGGTTGGGTTAGAACTGCCTCGGCAATGGTGGCGCAAATGGCAGACTCTCTCTGTAATGGTGGGTTGCCTTGGCAACAGTGTGCTGCCTCAGCCATGGTGGACTCCCTCCATAGTGGTGGAGTGCCTCTGTAATGGCGGACACCCCTCCCCCATAGAGCTGGACCTTCCCAGGTTCAGCTGTGCTTGCTGTGAAACTCTCAACCCAGAGAGTTTCCAATTGTTGTTTTTTTGTGGGGGTGAGACCAGCTGAGCCTGATCACCTGGCCCCCTGCCTCAGAGCCTTTTTTTTAGTTGAACGGTTGCCTGTTGAAAAGGTGCTGGGATCTGTGTGATTTCCTGTGTGACAACCCGCTGCGCCAGCTGAAATAGCGGTGCTGAGATTTGTGTTGCTTTTTTGCCCAGGAATCTCCTGGCCTGGCTCCCTGTTTGAGTCCCCTTTTTAGTCAGATGAATGGGTGACTCTGCCTTCCCGGAGCTCCAATCGCCAGCTAAAACGGCGCCCAGACCCGTGTATTTTGTACGTAGAACTGCCACAGTGGGGCACCGGCAAAACGGCCACGCCAGGCAAAACAGCCACACTGGCAACCTGTGGGGCTCCTCCCCCTGGGAACCTCCTGGTCTGTGGGCAATAAAAATCCATCTGGAAATGCGGCGTCCATCCACCCTCTGCACTTTCACTGGGAGCTGCAATCCTGAGCTGCTCCTAATTGGCCATCTTGGATCCCTCAATAGTGGGAGACTTTAATACTCCACTGACAATATTAGATTACTGAGACTGAAAATTAACAAAGATATTCAGGACTTGAAATCAGCTCTGGATCAAGTGGACCTGATAGATATCTATCCAAAACAACAGAATATACGTCCTTCTTGCCACACAGCACTTACTCTAAAATTGATCATATAATCGGAAGTAAAACACTCCCCAGCAAATGCAAAAGAACTGAAATCATAACAAATGGTCTTTTGGACCACAGTGCATTCCAATTAGAACTCAAGGTTAAGAAATTCACTCAAAATTATGCAACCACACAGAAATTAAACAACCCGTTCCTGAATGACTTTTGGGTAAATAATGAAATTAAGGCAGAAATCAAGAAGTTCTTTTGAAACTGCTGAGAACAACAACACAGTGTACCAGTATCTCTGGGATACAGCTAAAGCAGTGTTAAGAGGGAAATTTATAGCAATAAATGCCCACATCAAAAGCTAGAAATATCTCAGGTTAACAACCTGTCATCACAACTAAAATAACTGGAGAACTAAGAGCAAACAAACCCCAAAGCTAGCAGAAGACAAGAAATAACCAAGATCAGAGCTGAACTGAAAAACCCTTTAAAAAGTAAACAAGTTCAGGAGCTGGCTTTTTGAAAAAATTAATAAGGTAGACCACCAGCTAGACTAATAGAAGTAGAGAAGATTCAGGTAAACACAATCAGAAATGATAAGGGGTAGGCTGAGTGCAGTGGCTGACACCTGTAATCCCAGCACTTCGGAAGACTGAGGCAGGTAGATCACTTGACATCAGGAGTTCGAGACCAGCCTGGCCAGCATGGTGAAACCCCACTCTCTACTAAAAATCCAAAAATTAGTTGAGTGTGGTGGTCAATGCCTATAATTACAGCTTGTTAGGAGGCTGAGGTAGGAGAATTGCTTGAATCCAGGAGGTGGAGGATGCAGTGAGCAGAGATCACGCCACTGCAGTCCAGCCTGGGCAGGCAACAGAGTGAGACTCCATCTCATCAAAAAAAAAAAAAAAAAAAAAAAAAAAAAAAAAAAAAAAAAAAAAAAAAAAAAAAAAAAAAAAAAAAGAAAGGAAAAGGGAGCTATTACCAGTGATCCCACAGAAAAGCAAACAACCATCAGAGAATACTCTAAACACCTTCATACACATAAACTACAAAATCTAGAAGAAATGGATAAATTCCTGGACACATACACCCTCCCAAGACTGAACCAGGAAGACATTGACTCCCTGAATAGACTAATAATGAGTTCTGAAATTGAGGCAGTAATAAATAGCCTACCAACTGAAGGAAGCCCAGGACCAGATGGATTCACAGCTGAATTCTACCAGAAGTACAAAGAAGAGCTGGTACCATTCCTGCTGAAACTATTCCAAAAAACTGAAAAGGGGACTCCTCCCTAACTTTTTCTGTGAGTCCAGCATAATCCTGATACCAAAACCTGGTAGAGTTAGATAAATAAAAGACAACTTCAGGCCAATATCCTGATGAACATCAGCATAAAAATCCTCAACAAAATATTAGCAAACTGAGTTGAGCAGCTCATCAAAAAGCTTATTCACCATGATGAAGTAGGCTTCAACCCTGGGCTGCAAGGCTGGTTCAACATACGCAAATTAATAAATGTGATTCATCACATAAACAGAACTAAAGACAAAAACCTCATGATTATCTCAGATGCAGAGAAGACTTTCAATGAAATTCAACATCTCTTCATGTTAAAAACTCTCAATAAACTAGTTATTGAAGGACTCTACCTCAACATAGTAAGAGCTATTTATGACAGACTCACAGCTAATATCATAGAGAATGGGCAAAAGCTGGAAGCATTCTCCTTGAAAACTGGCATAAGGCAGGTTGCCCTCTCACCACTCCTAGGCAACATTGTATTGGAAGTTCTGCCCAGGGTAATTAGGGAAGAGAAAGAAATAAAGGTATATAAATAGGAAGAGAGGAAGTCAAAAATTATCTTTGTTTGCATTGCAGATTACATGATCTAGAAAACCTCATTGTCTCAGCCCGAAGTTTCTTAGGCTAATAAGCAACTTAAACAAAGTCTCAGGATACAAAATCAGTGTGCAAAAATTGCTAGCATTTCCATACACCAACAATAGGCAAGCTGAGAGCCAAATCACAAATGAACTCACATTCACAGTTGCCACAAGAAGAATAAAATACCTAGGAATACAGCTAACAAGGGAAGTAAAGGACCTATTCAAGGATAGCTATAAACTACTGCTCAAAGAAATCAGAGATGACACAAACAAATGGAAAAACATTCCATGCTCCTATTCATGAATACGAAGAATCAATGTTGTGAAAATGCCCAAAACAATGTGTAGATTCAGTGCTATTCCCATTAAACTACTATTGTCATTCTTCACAGAATTAGAAAAACTATTTTAAAATTCATACGGAACAACAAAAGGGCCTAAATAGCCAAGGCAATCCCAAGCAAAAAGAACAAAGCTGGAGGCATCACACTACCCAACTTCATACTACAAGGTCCGGGCGCGGTGGCCCACGCCTGTAATCCCTGCACTTTGGGAGGCCGAGGCAGATGGATCACTTGAGGTCAGGATTTTGAGACCAGCCTGGCCAACATGGCAAAACCGCCTCTCTATTAAAATACAAAAATTAGCTGGGTGTGTGGTGGTGTGTGCCTGTACTGTAATCCCAGCTACTCAGGAGGCTGAGGCAGGAGAATTGTTTGAACCCAGGAAGTAGAGGTTGCAGTAAGCCAAGATTGCACCACGGCACTCCAGCCTGGGCAACAGAGTGAGACTCACTCTCAAAAAAAAAAAAAAGTTAAAAATAAACTATGCTACAGGGATACAGTAACCAAAACATTTTGGTATTGGTATTGGTACAAGACACAGACCAACGGAACAGAATAGAGAACCCAGAAATAAGACTGTACACCTACAACCATGTGATCTTTGACAAACCTGACAAAAACAAGCAATGGGGAAAGGATTCCCTATTTGGTAAATTGTTCTGGGAAAACTGGCTAGCCACATGCAGAATATTGAAATTGGGCCTTTTCCTTACACCATATACAAAAATCAATTCAAGATGGATTAAAGACTTAAATGTAAAAACCCTAAACCATAAAAACTGTAGAAGAAATCCTAGGCGTACCATTCAGGACATAGGCACCAGCAATGATTTCATGATGAAGACACCAAAAGCAATTACAGCAAAAGCAAAAATTGACAAATGGTCTCTAATTAAACTAAAGAGCTTCTGCACAGCAAAAGAAACTATTAAGAGAGTAAACGGACAACTTACAGAATGGAAGAAATTTTTGCAAAGTATCCATCTGACAAAAGTCTAATATTTAGCATCTATACAGAACTTAAACAAATTTACAAGAAAACACAACCCCATAAAAAAAGAGGTAAAAGGACATGAACAGACCCTTCTCAAAAGAAGACATGCATGTGTTCAACATTTGTAAAAAAAAGTTAGAGAAATGCAAATCAGAACCACAGTAAGATACCATTTCACACCAGTCAGAATGGCTATTATTAAAAAAATCAAAAAACAACAGGTGCTGGCAGGGCTGTGGAGAAAAAAGGAACACTTTTACACTGTTGATTGGAGTGTAAATTAGTTCAACCATTGTGGAAGACAGTGTGGCGATTCCTCAGAGGCCTAGAGCCAGAAATACCATTTGACCCAGCAATCCCATTTCTTGGTATATACCCAAAGGAATGTAAATCATTCTGTTATTAAGACACATGCCCGTGTATGTTTATTGTAGCACTATTCACAATAGGAAAGATGTAGAATCAACCTAAATGCCTATCAGCGATAATCTGGATAAAGAACATGTGGTACATACACACATTTTCTGTGAATAATTTGTGGCCATAGAAAGGAACACGATCATGTTCTTTGCAGGGACATGGATGGAGCTGGAGGCTATTATCCTTTAGCAAGCTAATGCATGAACAGAAAACCAAATATTGCATGTTCTCACAACTGGGAGCTAAATGATAGGAATACATAGACACAGGGAGGAGAATGACACATACTGGGGCCTGTCAGAGGTTGGGGTGTACGAGGAGCGACACAATTCTATCTTTGAACTGCCTTTTCTATATTATGTAATATGTTACAATTTCTTATATTCATGGTATTCTTAAAGGCAGCAATGTCAATTTTTCTGCTTTGAAAATAGTTGTTAATGTTCTGAAATTGCTTAAAATGACGTTTTCCTTTTAGTATTCTACTGCTGCCCATACTGACATAATTCAACATATTAATAAGTTGTTGAGAGGGTCAGGAAGAATATCTAGTGGATACTGGACTTAACACCCGGGTGATGGGATCATCTGTGTAGCCGACTACCATGGCACATGTTTACCTATGTAACAAATCTGCACATCCTCCACATGTACCCTTCAACTTCAAATAAAAGTTGGAGAGAGATCCAAGGTGGCTGATCACTAGCAGCTCGGGATTGCAGCTCCCAATGAAAGCGCAGAGAACGAGAGGACACCACACTTTCAGACCAATTTTTGTCGCTCACGCACCAGAAGATTCCCAGCGGAGGAGCCCCACGGGTTGCCAGCGTGACTCTTGTGGCCGGCGAGGCGGTTTTGCCGCTGCCTTGGTGTGGCGGTTCTTGGCGCAGAGTCAGAAAAGCACCATCAATCTTAAAGCCGCTGTTTTGGCCGGCGCAGTGGGTTGCTCAGATTTTAGCGCCGGGAATCAACAAGTTGGACGTCCATTCAGAAACCCAGCTATAAAGATGGTAATTATAAAGACCACAGATGGAGAAATCTATAACGAAGGGAAGAAACCAGCCTAAAAAGGCTGAGAATACCCAGACTCAGAACGCCTCTCCCTCTACAGGGGATCACAGTTCCTCATCAGCAACAGAACAAGGCCTGATGGAGAAAGACTGTGTTCCATTAGCAGAAGCAGGCTTTAAAAGGTGGATGATAAGAAACTTCTGGGAATTAAAAGAACTTGTTCTAACCCAATGCAAAGAAACTAAGAACTTTGAAAAAAGGTTTGACAAAATGTTAACAATAACACACAATTTAGAGAGGAATATAAGTGAATTAATGGAGCTGAAAAACACAACACGAGAACTTCATGAACTATGCACAAGTTTTAACAGCCGAATTGATCAAGCAGAAGAAAAGATATCAGAGGTCGAAGGCCAACTTCATGAAATAAAACAAAAAGACAAGATTAGAGAAAAAAGGATAAAAAAGAACGAGCAAAGTCTCCAAGAAATATGGGACTATGTGAAAAGACCTAATCTACGATTGATAGGTGTACCTGAATGTGACAAAGAGAATCAATCCAAGCTGGAAAATACGCTTCAGGATATTATTCAGGAAAACTTTCCCAACCTAGCAAGGCAGGACAATATTCAAGTCCAGGTAATACAGAGAACACCACAAAGATATTCCTCAAGAAGACCAACCTCAAGGCACATAATCACCAGATTCACCAGGGTTAAAATGAAAGAGAAAATACTGAGGGCAGCCAGAGAGAAAGGTCAGGTTACCCATAAAGGGAAGCCTATCAGACTCACAGCAGATCTCTCAGCAGAAACCCTACAAGACAGAAGAGAGTGTGGGCCAATATTCAACATCCTTAAAGAAAAGAACTTTCAACCCAGAATTTTACATCCAGCCAAACTAAGCTTCATAAGCGAAGGAAAAATAAAATCTTTTGTGAACAAGCAAGCGCTCAGAGATTTCATCACCACCAGGCCTGCTTTACAAGAGCTTCTGAAAGAACCACTACAAATAGAAAGGAACAACCAGTATCAGCCTTTCTAAAAAATGCCAAAAAATAAAGAACATCAACATAATTAAGAACTTGCGTCAACTAATGGGCAAAACAGCCAGCTAACATTAAATGGCAGTATTAAACTCACATATATTGTTATTAATTCTAAATTTAAATCGACTAAATCCCCCAATCCAAAGACACAGGCAAAAAAAGCCAAGACCCATTGGTATGCTACATCCAGATCCATCTCACATGCAAGGATACACAAAGATTCAAAACAAAGGGTTGGAGAAACATTTACCGACCAAATGGAGAGCAAAAATAAATAAATAGAAAGCAGGAGTTGCAATTTTTGCTGATAAAATAGACTTTAAAGCAACAAAGATCAAAAGAAGCAAAGAAGGATATTACATAATAAAAGGATCAATGTAACAAGAAGAGCTAAAGATCCTAAATATATACGCACCCAATACAGGAATACCCAGATATATAAGACTTTTAAAGAGACTTGGACTCCCACACAATAATAGTGGGAGACTTCAACATCAATATTAGACAGATCACTGAGACAGAAAGTTAACATCGATATCCAGGACTTGAACTCAAATTCGGAATAAGTAGACTTAATTAACATTTATAGAACGCTCCACTTTAAATACACAAAATATACACTCTTATCAGTACCATATCACACCTATTTATAGGTTTAAATGAAATATTGGTTGGCTGCTTGTTAATTATTTTCTTCCCTCTTTTTTTTTTTTAATGTCTCTATTATTAAACACAATTAAGGCATACCCATTTTTAGACTGCATTCTACCCCGGGCAATAAAGCAACACCCCTGTTCTCTCTCCCTCTTCCTCTTTCTTCCTCTCCTTCATTCTTTTTTTTTTCTTTTTTAATTCTTTCTTTCTCTCTTAAAAAAAAAAAGTAGAGGCAGTAGTGGGACTTTTGGCTCTATCATCAGCTAAGAAAAAAAAAAAGTTGGAGATTAAAAAAAATAAAAGAAAGAAAATGGTAAATTTGTGTTTAATAAGACTGCAAGATCAAATTACATTACTTTCTATGTAAATGGTATCAGCCCACTGTAGTCACATTGACTTTGCCTGCTGATTAGAAGCCCTAATTAACAGTTATATGTTTTTGATATTTTAAAAGGATAGGAAATGAATTATAGATGCAGTTGTTACTAAACGTACTTCGAAATGTGAGGTCCTGGGCAAATTTTAAAAAGTCTTACTAAAAAACTGCTGTGCTTAAAAGTTTAGAAACAACTGATCTAGTTCATTCTTTTTGCTTTACAGATGAGGAAATTGAGGCTCAGAGAAGTTTCTTGGCTTATTCAGTGTCCCATAGGAAGTTAGTGAGTTCATTAAAGAAAAATACTTGTACTTATAGTAGTAGCAGACAATTTCTAAAATAGATCATTTTTTTAAAAGAGCACATCATGCCATGTGAATTTCTTTTTATGAGAATGTGTTGGACATTGTTCATCTAATGTTTGCTTCCCTTTTTTCTTTCCCATACGTATACTGATTTTCATCTGGGCATCTGCCTATTCCCCAGATTCCTTATACTTTGGGCAAAGTTGATCTCAGTTGCCAAGCTGGGTCTTGGTTGTCTTATACAAGTTGCGTGGTATACTTGGTTTACCTTACGCCAGTAGAACTTTCTGTAGCAATGGGAGTGTTCTAATCTATACTGTCCAGTACTGTAGCCACTAGCCACATATGGCTGTTGAATACTTGAAATAAGTCTGATGTGACTAATAAACTTAATTTTTAAATTATATTTAAATAGCTACATGTGGTTAGTGATCACTTTATGAAATGTCATAGCTTGAAACCTTTGCCTCTTCCCATAGGCTCATGACCTAAGCAGTCTAGTCAGACTGAATCCTGCTTGGAATTCTGTGTCATAAGTAGTTCCCTGATGGATATGAACAGAGCAACATTTATCCCCTTTTGCTATTAGCAGCTATCTTATGACTTGCCAAGTATTGTACATAGAAGAGTGAAGAACTAGAAGCAAATCTGTGCTCCTACTTTAGATCTAAGGCCATTAGTGAACCTTGAATTGAGTAACCCTGAATCCTTGCCTACCTTTGGATTTCCAATTACATGAGCTAATTTGTTACCTTTGATATGTAAGCCAGTTTGAATTGAATATTCTGTCATTTCAGGCAAGAGCAACTAAGCAGATACAAAGGGACAGTTAGACTTCATGTTTCTTATAATGCTTTTGAGTTTCTGATGGGCATTGTCATGAACAAATTTTGTAACTGAGGGAGAGGGCTTTGCAGTTAAAGGTGATATGAACGACCTGTAGTTCCACTCTACTGCCTGCTTCCTAGGTGAACTTGGACAAATCACTTTTCTTCTTAGAACTCAAGGTTTTAAGGCCGGGCGCGGTGGCTCAAGCCTGTAATCCCAGCACTTTGGGAGGCCGAGGCGGGTGGATCACGAGGTCAAGAGATCGAGA
>NW_016107907.1:431370-488835 GCF_001604975.1 Cebus imitator
AAACTCCGTCTCAAAAAAAAAAAAAAAAAAAAAGAACTCAAGGTTTTAATTTGTAAGTAAGGATTATGCTATTTTACAACTTTAAGAATAGGGGTCCAAGTGGGTTTATACACATACCAGGCTTTATGTTACTTGCTGGGGAAAGAAAAAGCTGAATACAAAGTAAAATCTGGATATTAGTCTTTGGGCGCACTTAGTTCTTAAGAGGAGAGTCCATAACAGACATGTGCTCTGGATCCTGCCTGCTGTAGACCCTTCAGTGGGAATTCCCCCTACTAAACTGGTAAATACAGTCTGTTCTTGTCCCCAAGGGCCTTGCTTGAACCATGAGTAGACACCTGTCCCAAGGAAAACCAACATATTGACTGGCCAGTGATCCACTAGTTATTTTCCTTCATGGCTTGAGAGCTCTGAAGCTGAGATGTCACATAGAGTCAGGGCTAGAAACAAAGTTGTTAGGGAAAAGAGGCTCTAGTAACCATAGACAGTGGCATATGGACAAGAGGAACAGATTTGTGGGGAGAAGGAGGAGCCATTCAGAGAGGAAGGTGGACAAGGTAAAAGGAGGTGTGGTAGAAAGAAGGAGGGAAAAAATGAGGACAATGTATTTCCTTGGCCTTGAAGGGTGATTAGTGCTTGCCAGGTGAAAGAAGATGAAGAATATTCTTGGTATAAACAGCATCACAGAATTGGTAGGTAGAGTAATACCTATAGTGGGTTTAGTACAAGATGCACAGTGGGGAGTCTGGAAAGGAGGCTAGGAAAAAAATAGGCTGTGGTGAGGTTTTGTAGAATTACCTATGGCTGCTTAGAGCTCTGGATTGTGACGAGTCATCCAAGGTTGTTAAAGAAAGGAGACTGGTCATTAGAAAGGGGAGAAACTGGGGCATGGAAGAGAACCATTAAGACCAGAGATGCTGGAGAGAAAAGTTATGCTTCGAAAGAAAAATAGTATACCTGTTCTTAGCTGTTATTGAGTTTTTTAAAATAGTTTGGACTATATCCGAAATTCTTGTAGGCTATAAGTGTCCAAACCAAAGCCTTCAAATCTTTACTTTTAAAACTGGGTATTGTACCCCTCATTCTAGTACTCAGTATTTACCTTATAATATGCTGTTTCCTTATGTGGCACTGAAACTATAGATGACAGTACTAACACCTTTGCCATGCAAGTCTTAGAACTCCAGCCAGGCCTGCATGAATATGCTGAAACAGTTGCAAAGTGGTTCCATTCCTTTTACCTTGGGATCTACACTTACCCCCCTGTGCTCCTGACAGCAGGAAGAAGTTAGAATGGTCTTTGCCCTTTTTCCATCTTCATAGCTAACACTTTAAGATTAAGGTGTTATAAAACCCAAAGGGAGGGATTGAAATCACCATTGCAGAATTGTAACTGAGACAGTGAAAGAGAGCTGACCTAACCAATTCCATCTTGCTTCTAACCTCCAAGCTATCCTTATTCATTCCTGGGAGTAGGTTTTGGGAGGGGCTTAGTTTACAGTTTAAAACAAGGATGATAACAGCTCTTTCCCAAAACAAACCTACTTCTTGCCTGAAGACTAGATTGCCTTTGTAGGACTAACAAGTTAGGCAGAAGATTAGAAATTATGGTTTAGGAGTCATGCAGCTGGAGCATTCTGACCCACCCTAAACTGCTGATAAGATTAGTGCTTGAGATATTTTGCAGACACTGGCACCACACAGATTGATAAACTGGCTTATCTGATCTTGTGGCCCCCACCTAGGAACTGACTCAGGGCAAGAGGACAGCTTCGTTTCCCTATGGTTTCATCACAGACCCAACCAATTAGCACTCTTGACTCACTGGCCCCTTACCCACCAAATTATCCTCAAAATATCTGATCCCTGAATGCTCAGGGAGACTGATTTGAGTAATAATAAAACATCAATCCCTCCCATCCCCCTGCCCAAAAGACTAGAGATGCTGGAAGACCTGACTAAGAGCAATAGCAGCTGGAATAAAGAGGAAAGATGAACAATACATTTCAGAACTAGAATTGACATTGTTCCGTGGCAGGTCTGATATGGTGCTTAGCCGGAGAAGGATTAATGAATGAGAATAACTTGGTTTCTAGTTTAGCAACTGTGTGGTGCTGATATTCTTAAGTGCAAAACAAAACAAAACAAAACAAAAAACAAAAAAACAAGAGTGAGAAGGACTGTGAATTTAGGTTGTGATTATATGTTGATTTGAGTTTTATAGGGGACATTCAGGTTATGACATCCAGTGGGCAATTGGAAATAGAAGTATAGAACCATAAGAGGGGTGGTGAGAGTTATACATCTGAATAGTGTCCATTAAAGCTATGGGAAATCAATGAGATTGTCAAGTAGGTGGACTATGATTGAATTACTTGAAGTAATCATTATTCTATAATACTAGAGCACAATCTGGAAGATACAGGAAACTCAGACATGGATTACAGGCTTGGATTACAGGCATGAGCCACCATGCCTGACCGGGATGATTACTTTCAAGGAACAAAGGAATACCTCTGTTTCCCTTAGCAGGTATCAGGTGATTGAAGATTATTCTATTTTAAAAAAAAACCACTTAATTTCAACAATTATTTAGATTCAGTCTGCAGCCCATTTTGCATTTAATCTTTATATCGCAAGAATGTATTGAAAGATAAAAGTTCAATTTGATATTTACTGAAGTACGTTATACTCAGGAACCTGAGAATCAACTCCATGTGGGATGGTTTGTGTCTTCATTCTCACTTCTCTCTTCCTGAGATTCTGAGGCTGTTTGTCTGTGAATGATATGGTTTGGCTCTGTGTCCCCACCCAAATCTCATCTGGAATTGTAATCACCATGTGTGGAGGGAGGGAGGTAATTGGATCTTAGGATTTGTTTCCCTCAAGCTGTTCTTGTGACAGTGAGTGAGTTTTCACAAGATCTGATGATTCTGTAAGTGGAAGTTCCTCCATCACTCTTCTCTCTCCTGCCGCCTTGTGAAGAAGGTGCCTACTTCTTTTTTGCCTTCCACTGTGATTATAAGTTTCCTGAGGCCTCCCAAGCCATGCAAAACTGTGAGACAATTAAACTTCTTTCCTTCATAAATTACCCCATATCAGGGAAGTTCTTTATAGCAGTGTGAAAATGACCGATACAAGGTTGGCAGAGTGGCTCACGCACAGAATTACAGACTCCAGCACTTTGGGAGGCCGAGGTGGGCAGATGGCTTCAGGTCAGGAATTTGAGACCAGCCTGGCCAACATGACAAAACCTTGGATCTACTAAAAATATAAAAATTAGCCTGGTATGGTGGCAAGCACCTGTAATCCCAGCTACTCAGGAGGCTAAGGCACAGGAATCACTTGAACCCTGGAGGCAGAGGTTGTAGTGAGCTGAGATTGTGCCATTGCACTCCAGCCTGGCCAGTAGTGTGAGACTTGGTCTCATAAAAAAAAAAAAAAAAAAATCCAGACTAATTCAATGAAATTAAGCTTCATGTCTTCAGAGTCCAGGAAGGGAAGGCTCAAGCCAATCAAGTAGCTCTTCCCTTATCATTCCTCTGGTCAGGATATGCCAGGTTTATTCAGTTGAGTAATGAAGCCTTTTGGGTAACTCGGTATTTTACCTGCTTCTTTAAGCTTTTATGTATTTTTTTCCTTTGTTAGAGACTCTTTCATGGTCACTATTTGGAATTATCCCTGCTTGCAAGTTCATCCTACTGTCATTGATTCCTCTTTGGATTACTTTAGATAATTCCCATTCTCCTTAGAGAATTTTCAACTAGGTTTTTCAAGTCATGCAGTAACATGCCCAGGGAAATTTTTGCCTGACTAATAGACTTGGAGTAATGATGGTTATAACCTGTTGAGATTTTCGAAAAGCTATTGAAGAGTTTAGCTATTGGCTAAAAACTGGGTCGTGTGGCTCTGAATGGGGAGAGGGAACTGACAGCTGCCCTACTCCAGCTGTATAATGTCCACCACTAAGGACAGATCTTATTTAACATTTTACAATTGAAAACTGTCCCTGGTTTTCAGATAATGCTAAAACAGCAACAACAACAACAACCCACCCAATTCTAAACATTAAAAAATGAATGTGCCACCCCTGTGCCTGTAAGTGGAAACAGCCTTCCACCCTTCATACCTTTTCTCTAGTCCCTTGAACAAAAAAAGCTCAGCTGTACTGTGAAGTTCCACATCTCTGCTCCGCAGCTAGCTGACTCCCATGTGGCTGGTCCCCTTGGCTCTGACACTCATTTCAACCCTTTTTCAGAGCCCCTTTGGTACCTGATACTGCACCCATGACTCTGCAGTTCACCCAGGCCTCATTGCACTTTCCCTTCCAGGTATGAATATGCTCTGTGCCCCACCCTGGTGCAGTGGGGCCAGGATCCAAACCTGTCTGGCCAGCTCTGTTCTCCCTCAGGGAAGGGAGTTCCAATGAAATGTGGCAGCACTCTTACTAGGACAAAAAAGCACTAAACAAGAGTTTTTGCCAGTCATTTTTACCTCTTAGTGCTTCATTTTCCTTATTTGTATGAAACTTTTATTATTTGTGTGAAGCCTTGTCTTAGTTACTTCACAGGTTCTTGCATAAATCAGATGATTCTTGCATACATCAAATGAGGTCTTGGAAGGGAAAGCACCTTAAAAAGAGTAAAGCATAGCATTTCATGATGGGCATTTTCCAGACCATTTTTGAAGCCTATTACCTCTTGAACTAACAAGAGTCAAATGAATCTTTCTGCAGAGGTTCTCAGACCACATGGTGTCAGTGATGAGCTTTAATTACTCTCTGGCAGGTCCCTTGCCCACCAGGGGCCTCTTCCCTGCCTCTCCAACCTTTGCTCTTGCACCTGCCCATTCAGACCTCAGGGCCAGCCAAACCAGGTGCCATATTATTGTTCCTGAGCACTCCCTTTCCTCTTCTGCCCTTTTGTGTCTGTGCTTTATCTTTTTGACATGAATGCCACCTAGTTCCCCCATCTTCTGTGAAAAGGCCTCCCATTCTTCAAATGTCAACTGTCATTTTAGATATGTATTAGATATTTATTACTGTGTAACAAATAGCTACAGACTTAGTGGTTACAAACAACACACTTATTATCTCACAGTTTCTATAGGTCAAGAATCTGGATTGGGCCCTTCTGGGTTCCCTGCTTCAGGGTTTCTCACAAGGCTGTAGTCAAGGTGTTGTTTATCTGAAGGTGGACTAGGAAAAGATCTGCCTCCAGGCTTCTGTGACTATTGGTCAGATTCAGTTCTTTGTGGGCTCTTGTACTGAGGACCTCAGCTCCTTGCTGCCCTCAGCTGCTTGCTCCATGGGCCTCTCTATATGGATGCATGCTTTATCAGATCCAGAGAGTCAGCTGGCAAGATGGAAGCCACAGTCTTATGGAAGTTAATCATGGAAGTGACAGGCCATCATTTTTGCAATATTCTGTTGGTTAGAAGCCAGTTCCAGGTCCTGCCCACACTCAAGATTATACAGGGCACAAAGACCAGCAGGGTGGGGGATTATTGGGGATCACAGTAGAGTCTGCTTGTCACAGATGGTTGCCTTATCAGCCTTTACTTACTTTTTTCTCACCAAATGTGTGATCTTTTCCTTTTGTGAGCCTTCTTTATAACAACATATTTTTTCAAGTTTACAGTTCTTCATTGATGTTTTTATAGTTGACTTAAAAAACTTTTCCCATGTGACCGTTTTTGCTCATCTTTAATCACCCACTTGCAACCCCACAATAGTCTTGTATTTAGCAATATAAGAAGAAGGTGCTCCTTCCTTCCATCCTTTGAAACTAAAGAAGGACCAAACCAGTCGCTCTCTTGTTTAATTCCTATTTTTCCCCACAACAGCCGTATAGCATCCATTATAAAACCTTCAGATTTGCCAATTTGGCATCAAAAGCAGTGACTCACTCATGTCTATATAACCTGGCTGGAGTGGTCCATGTTAGTCTGATTTGCACTTAAAGCTGAAGCTTGTTACCTTATAAAAGAGAAGCAATTTTCCATCAAAGATGCTTCAAGTATTAGCTGTTTCTGAGCAGTGCATTGTTGTGTTTTCTAGGGGCCTACGTGGATCTCAGAAATGATGCTGTCTATAAAAATGAGTTTATTCTCCTTTAAACTATCTAGTTTCTTTTCCCTTGTAATGTTCACTTGGTAGTCCTACTATTTTCAGGTCACAGCAAATGATTTGAAAAAGAGGACAGGCTCTTGGGGAAGTAGCATTTTAATTATTTCCCTTTTGCCCAGGCAGTGGGCTGGATGCCATTATTTCTGCTGGAGATACTCAAGAGTGAAATATCGAATGTGCTTTAAGAGGCTTGGAATATAAGAGAGATTTGATATATATTTGATATATGTGGGCTTGCAGACCCAACTGCACTCATCTAGTCTAGTGTCCCATGGTTTGAGGCTGGTCTCTGCTTAACTCTCTCAGATGGCTTAACACCTTTTTCATTATTTGCAGTTTTAATGGATAGCTAGCTAGTCCTTAGAAGACAGTTAAAGAAACACCCATTTGACTTTAGTAAACACCATATTTCTGGTGTTGATGTGATCACATCACAGAAAGAGATGAAGCTTGGCCTCTTTAAGAAAAACTCAGATGGAAGTGAACTTAAACTTGGAGGAATCATTCATCTGTTGAGTAAGATGCAGAATTAGTAAGTTAAAGCCAGCTAGAGATGGAAGCACGTAAGTGTATACCTACATTTTGGGTCTTTGGGGAGCCATGAGACTAAAAGCCAATTAAAACTTTAGTAGAGAGAAATTTAAATGTGGTTTCTCCTGGGCAAGAGAAAGATTTGGAGCAGAGAGTGCTCAGGGAAAAGCAGGAGAGTGTTGAAGATGTAATTAATACAGTTAATAGCTGGGAATGGGAATCAGTGCAAAGCCCCATTTGAGAAGACCCTGCAAGGGACTCCAGTTTGGGCCTGAGAGCCACAGTATCTAAGGCTCAGGTCCAACTCAGTAATCTGAAGTCACTGCATGGCCAGCTTAAAGAGGAGGGTGACCAAATTCTGCCTTCCTAATCTCCTACCAATCTATAAATTAGAACAGTGAAGGAAAATTGGGTAGTGAAAGGATGTTTTTCCCCTTTCACTGCTTAGGTATCAGCTTCCTTTTTATTCCTTTATTCATCTTATTGCTCTAATATGTTAAGGCTTTCTTTTCCTCAGCCTCTGCCCAGTTTATCTACTCTCAAATGAGGTTATCATAGAATTAATATACCACACCTCTACCCTAAGATGTAGAACCATATCCCTGGCTTGGGCAGAGGACCTTATCATGCTTATCACCCCAGATTTGAAATGTGTTCAAAATAAGAGTTGATTCACTCTTGCAGTGTCTGTCACTCAGGCATATCTCTTAGGTATCATGTTTTCTTTTCCATTTTCACTTCCATCAATGCTGTTTGGATTCTGAAGGTAATGTGGCAGCACGTAAAGAGGATGAGGTGCTGGCATCCATGAGATTCACATTTGAATCCTGCCCCAGCCACTTCTGAGCTGGTCACCATGGGCAAGCCTGTTATTTGATATGTGTGAGCCTTTAGAGATAAGTTTACTTATGTCTAAAACCAGCATGATAATCCCTGCCTACCACATGGGACTGTTGGAGAATATTAAATGTGGTATGTATGTAAACAACCTAACACAGTGCCAAGTGCAGGGACGGCTCAATGACAAGCTACTAATGGTTAGTTTGAATGCATTGAGCACAATGCCTAGCATGTTCAAGGCCATTGTTTTGAGATGTCATTCACTTTCAAGCCTCCCCTGACATTGTGGAACACAGAGCTCTGCACTTAGTGGGTCTTCTTTACCTTCTCTAGCACTTTCAGCTGATGTGTTTGGCTTTGATATTTCAGAGGAAACAAAAGCTGACCCCTTTGTGATCCCCTGCAGCTTTCAGCCACCAGATTTACAAATGGCTTATGTCTAATCTCCCTCCCGCCTACGTTTATTTCCATACAATGAAGTTGGCGTTTCTCTGTCCTTCCGCCTGAGTTAACCCTTCCCCTGGGTTCTGGATCACATCCCTTCCTGTCCAGAGACCCCTCCCTTTCGCAATTGTGCCCACTTCAACCACGCTTTCTTTACTGATTCCTATCAGCAATTAACCATGTCCAGGCCTCCCTTATCTTAAAAAAATAAAATATTAAAAGCCATGTCATGATTTCTGTCCTCCCCCTACAGCTTCCACCCTGTATTATTCCAGTCCTTCACAGCCAGACTTCCTGAGCTGCTTCCATACCCTCATCCCCACAGTCTACCTCCCACTCAATTTCCCAGGCACAGCATTCTGACTTCACTTTTCCTTCATTCAAATTAGTCTCACTAGGGCCACCTGTGACCTTGTCACTAAGGCCACACTGCTGACTACATTTTCCCTATTGAAATGTTTTCTTTCTTTGTCTTTTCTGATTCCATATTAGCCTGATTTTTCTCCTACCTCTGAGCACACCTCAGTTTCCTTTGCAGACTTTTCTACTTTTGCTTTTCTTAAATGTTGGTGTTCTCCACTATTCTGCCCTAGGTTCTCTTCCCCTCTAATTCTGAACAGTCCCCCAGGGAATCAGTCTACTCATGCGTTTGCTCTCTGTACACAGGTGACTCCCTCATTTCTGTTTCCAGCCCAGACGTATTCTTTGAAATGTCAGATCTAATATCTGATACCTCAAACTAAATACTGACTGAATTGATATCCTCTCTTGGTTGCACTGAGATACTCTTCCTGTGGTGGCTCGCACACTTTAGTGTGCACTGGAATCACCTGGAAGGCTCCTGAAACTACAGAGTACTGGCTGCCACCCCCAAAGTTTCCGAGAGTCTGTAGGTCATGGATGGGGCCTTTTATTTTTCATTTCTAAGAGTTCACAGGTCATGCCTATGTTGCTGGTAAGAAAGCTCTGTTACAAGGAAATCAGGCAGTCTTACCCACAGCCTACTGTACCTCATATACCTCCCCAATTCCCCATTAGCATCTAAATATTATAATTTTGCCAGTTTTGCCTTCTAAACACCTCTCTATCCACAGCCTTCCATTCCCTTGGCCACTAGTCTGATTTATTGCAGTAACCTATTAACTGGCCTCCTGCCTCCAGTCTCACTTTTCCTAAACCTGTTCCCTGTTCAGAAACCTGTCTAAGCTTCTAAATACTTTAATCATGTCAGCCTTTTGCCACCATTCTCCTATAGCCCCCCATTGCCTTTGTGGTAATCCAAACTGTGTAACGTTTACCTGGCCTCTGCCTATCTACGTAGTACCTTCTCTTGTTCCTCCTTACTCTGCACAGCATATATCAAGCACACAGAAAAATATCAGCAATTTATATATAAAACAATTACTGAATACTTACTGTGTTTTAGTCCCTATGACACTTTAACAGACATTAATGTCGTTTAATCTTCTCATTAACTCCTTAGGGTGAATTACATTTTATAGATAAGGAGATGTGACCTGTTTTATAATGCTGCCATTGTTCTGTATACTAGTCCTGTTTAGTCAGTTGTGTCCAGAGTAACAGGGTTGGATTCACTCAAAACTCACTACAGGCAAGGGGCAGTGGCTCATGCCTGTAATCCTAGCACTTTGGGAAGCCGACGCACGTGGATCACCTGAGGTCAGAAGTTCAAGACCAGCCTGACCAACATGGTGAAACCCCATCTCTACTAAAAATACAAAAATGAGCTGGGTGTGGTGGTGGGTGCCTGTAGTCCCAGCTACTCAGGAGGCTGAAGCAGGAGAATCACTTATACCTGGGAGGTGGAGGGGGCAGTGATCTGATATTGCGCCATTGCACTCCAGCCTGGGTGACAGAGGAAGACTCCATCTCAAAAACAAAAACAAAAACAACAAAAAAAACTTACTCCAAGAAACAACAACAACAACAAAAACATTAATAGTATCTAATAATTTTTTAAAAATGTACTTGTGCTAGGGCACTACATGTAAACATAACTTATATGAACTATTTCTGGTATGCAAAGGAGGAAATTCAGAGACAGAGTAACTTGTTCAATGCTACATAGCTCAAGCTCATAGGAGGTAGGTTTGCATTTAGATCTTGTGACTCCAGAGCTTGTGCTATCTGTCATGCCTATGGTTGGAAGCAGTGAAATTAGATATCTAAGGAGAGCTGTTTATTGTTAGGCAGCTTTTAAAATTTAAAACCCATCACTGTCTATAACTGAATTATAAAATTTTCCACAACCTTCCTACCCTAATAGGAACCTACCCACGTGCATCCATCTTTCTTCCAGATCCCATCGTACCTTGGTGGGAAGAGCTTGGACTTGGAGTCAGACTGGGTTCTGATGTGCCTCTACTAACCATCTCCTTGGATGAACCCTGGGATAAGTTACTTCACTTCTTTGAATTGCTGGTTGCTTTTCTTTAAAATTCAGGATATTAGCAAGCAATGGGTTTCTCAAAGGAAAAAAAAAAAAAGCACCTCAGGATAATTATACTTTCCTCATGGGGTTGCTGAGACAAATGAATGTGAGTACCCACTTCTGTCCATCCTTGTGCCTTAAGAGATAATACCTTATCCGATAGTGCCTTAATGGAACATTGGGTACTATTGTAATGGCTTTCTTTACCATCTCTCTGCTTGTGTTTACTGTGAAGATTGGCACTGCCCCCGCCTCCTCACCCCTGCCATTGTTACCCTATCACTACTCCCCTTCTATGCCCTACACTGCTATCTGAAAAAGATTTCTAAGATACAAATCCTAGGGACTTTCCATTAATAGTTATAGTGGGCTATTATTCAGATGTACCCTCCCACTGAAACAACTAAAAATATTTGGATTAAAAATAAAATCTCAAAGCATCAAAGAACTGATGGGCATTACCAGGTTAAAATTGGAATTGATAGGACATTGCAGATTTGATCAGCAGTTGTTGGGGACAGAAATAATGTCTAGACTCCTTACAAGAAGCTGGAACCCCAAAGGGCTACACCATTAGGGTAGACCTGAAATATAGCAGCTCTCACGTGGAAATGCAGCCCAGTTTCAAGCTGACTGGGTCAATCAGAGAATCTAAAGTCTTGAATTGGTTTAAGGACTGGTAGTGCCTCTGGGTTTCTGGCAAAATCAAGTGGAAATTATTTCAAAAGAAAGGTTTCTTCAGTGTAGGCCTCAGATTATTCAATGACTAGCACATAAATCTAACCAAGCATCCAAGGAAATCATACTTCAAAGACAAGAACCATAAGAAACCACAAACAACAGAAGCAGCCCTTCAAAAATGTCATCAGGTACTAGAATCTTCACAGTCTAAAAAATGCCTATTTCCTCTGTTTAAAGAAAAGATAATGTTGAAGATAACTCTGATTTGTGACATAGCAAATTGGAAAAGAAGCCAAAAAAACCTTCTAGAAATAAACATTAAATTAATGAAATTAAAAACTTAGTGGATGAGGAAAAGTACATGTTTGAGTAAACATTTTGAAGAGAAAAACTCATTGGATAGATTTAACAGCAGATTGGATAAAGTGGAAGAGAAAGTTAACAAACTGGAAGACAGTAAGAAAAAAATTATCCAGCGTATTGCATGGAGAGAAAAATAGAAAATGCAGACAAGAGGGCAAGAGACATAGATAATAGAGTGAGACGGTTTAAATAAGTTGAATTACAGTTCTAGAAGGAAAGGAGACAGAAAATGGGCAAAGGTGAAATTTGAAGACAATGGCTGAGATTTTCCATAGCAGGTGAGATAGCATTAAGCCGATCAGTGACTACAAGTAGAATTTTTTTAAAATCCAAATTTAGATACACTAGGAGGCAACTACTGAAAACCAAAGGCAAAGAGAAATCTTAAAAGCAGCTGGAGGAATAAAAGATTGTCTTCAAAGGAGCACTAGACTGACCAGGATAACCTCTTCTCATTAAATATAATTTAACCATTTCTCATTAAATATAATTCCAATCATGTTATTCTCAGAATTTTCAATGATTTTTTATCCTTAATATATAAAATAGATACTCTTCAGAATGTCACATGAAGCCTTTCATGGTCTGGTCCCTACAACTCGTTTAGGCACACAAGGCCTTCCTCCCACTCAGTTTACTCTTGCTTGTGTTGTATGCCTTTGCACACTCTCTTCTCCCTTTCTAGAATGCTCCCTATTCTCACCCCACTGGCCATTTACTACTCAGCCTTTCCATTCTCAACTCAGTGGTTAGCTGCTCTGTCAAACTGTGGGGCTCCCGTCTCATTACCCTTAGGCACACTGCTTGCCAGCAGTCACCAACATCATGTGCTTTCATGTGCATCTTTGCCCCCCTTCTAACATATGGGCTTTCTGAGGACAGGGCTTGGTACTCCATCGATATTCAGGATGCTCACTGGGTTGACTCCAACGTTTCAGGAAGTCCCATGCTATTTAAATAATAACTTGATACAGGTTTTCATGGTACTTTTTATAGTGTCCCAATTCTAGCTAGTGTGGAGAACAGGTCACCACCATCAGCACCAGTGTCCTGCATGCTGTCATTGACTGGGTCCTCCTCTTCACTACCCCTGTTTCCTCAGTGAAGCTGGAATAACAATACCCACCTTAGCCATATATAAGTTGTAAATCAAAAGAGGTAATATAGGTAAGCATGCTGTGAAAATTCTTTAGCATCATACATTTTCATTAGGTTTGTATCAGAGTGAAACTTGCTTAGGCCTAGGGATTCTGTGAAGAAAGGAGCTTATTAGTGCACCTGAAGATTCCCTCCCAAGCCTTTGCCTCGACAGGAGCTAGAAGTAGGGTCCTAGAATGATAATAAGCACTTGTTATGCTCAGAAAGTTACAGCATCACAAATGATTATTCACAGGGTATGTTACCTTGCCCCTGTGAGGACTTGTGTTTTCATTTCTACATTTCACCGGAGAGAGGGGCCCATAAAATAAATTTTCCTAGTTGGTTTTGAGAGGTCCAGACGGGACATATTTTCATTTATAAATTCATATTTCAGTCTTCATTGACCTCTCTTTGGAAATTGTAAATTTCTGTGGCCTTTTATTTAGAGATTGAACACACTTGGATTTGTCAGCTTTGGACTTAAATCATTGCCACTGTCTTAATTTGGGTTGTGATTGTGTCTTACCTAGATTCTAATCTCAGCTTTCTAAGGTTTCTGCTACCATTGTCTCTTCATTCCGGAGTGCTACCAAATTCATAGCCTTAAAATACGTGTGTGATACATAACTCTAAAGAGAAGAATTGCCCTGGCTTTTATAATGCTTTATAGGATAGTGTTCTATAAAACATTATAATGCTTTCATTGTCTGGGCCTGTATGTTAGAAAGTATATTCTGCAGGGAATAGCATTAAATCCTAAAATATCAATGGCTCAAACAAGAAAGAAGTTAATTTCTATCTTACGTAGAAGAAGATCAGTGACCAGCAGGCCAGGGCTTATAGGATAGCTCCACAGTCTTCAACTCATTCTGTTGTGTTACTCTGCAGAGTAGTAAACACCCTTGACCTGTGACCTCTAGGACCAAGATGAGTGCTCACGGTCCAGCTATCAAATCCACATTTCAGCCAGCGGGATTGAGAAGAGGGAGATGGCTGGGCCTCTGCCCTGTAAGGATACTCCTGGAAGTCATTAACAACACACTTTCCCCTGCATCTTGTTGCCTAAAATGTAGACATGCAGGGATGTGGCTGAAGGAGGTGGCCTTTTAACTAGGCGGCAGTATGCCCAGCTAAAAATTGGAGTTCTTATTACCAGGAAAGAAGAGACTGGATAATTGGACAGTAACTAGTCCCTGCCACAAGGCCATTCTACCAGCCTTATTTCCCCCCTGTTCTAGTCCCTCCCCACCCAGCATTGTTTCCCCAACCTATTAGTAGTTACAGTAAATCTTTTACTGGGCCTTTACCATGACAAGCCCACTCACAGATCTAGGCCTTTCAGAAGTTCTGGCCTTTGTCTGGAATGGCCTTTAACTTCCTTATTTGTCTTTGAAACATCTATATCTAATATATCCTTCAAGCCCCAAGTCACTTCCTCAGTGAATTTTCTTCATTAACAGTGACAGACCATTACACCTTACTTGTGCATATAGCAGTGTGGTGCACTGGAAGAGTTTCACGGATTTAGTAGTTGAATGGACTTGGGTTTGCGTATCCTCTCTCCAGCTTGGGCTGGAAAGTTTCCTAGTATATGAATTTTATGTAAAGCCACAGCCCAGGTCTGTCTTCTGAGTTCCAGACCTTCATTTTGAACTGCTTACTCAGTTTCTTCACTTGAAGTTCTCATAGGTGGCCTCTCCAATAGAACCACCTCCGAAAAGAATTAGTGCTCTTTACCCCTTCCTCTAGTCTTTCCTGTGCCATAAGTGATGCCACTATCAACGTAGTTGCTGGTGTCAGAAATCTGAAAATAATCCTTGATTTATTTAATAATCCTTAAGCTCTCCTAGGTAACTATCACTAAGTCTATCAGTTCAACTCCAAAATATGTCTTAGTTCTATCTCCAATACCTGCATCACAGCTCCATCCTCTCATGTCTAGACTATTGCAGTAGCTTTTTTTTTTTTTTGAGACGGAGTTTCGCTCTTGTTACCCAGGCTGGAGTGCAATGGCGCGATCTCGGCTCACCGCAACCTCCGCCTCCTGGGTTCAGGCAATTCTCCCGCCTCAGCCTCCTGAGTAGCTGGGACTACAGGCACGAGCCACCATGCCCAGCTAATTTTTTGTAGTTTTAGTAGAGACAGGGTTTCACCATGTTGACCAGGATGGTCTTGATCTCTTGACCTCGTGATCCACCCGCCTCGGCCTCCCAAAGTGCTGGGATTACAGGCGTGAGCCACCGTGCAATAGCTTTTAACTGGTCTCCCTACACCAACTCTTTGCCTGCTCTTATCTTGCCCTGGGCAATGTCACGCTCTTGCACAGAATCCTTACCTATCTTCCCATTGTACTAACATTCTGGCTTTTTATATTCTGCAAGGCCCACCCCTGACTTGGCACCCATCTACCTCTCATTCTCATCTCTAGCCATGCCTGTTCTTGTTCACTGTGTTCCGGCTGTGCCTCATGGTTGTCTTTCTGGTCCTTGATTATGTGAAGAAATTCCTGCTTTTGCCCTTTACTGTGTGCCGTTCCTATCCTGGGAGTCTCATTCTCCTCTTCACTCCTGTATACACCGTCTTCATGTCTCAGTGTAAATTCTTTCCCTGATCTCTTACATAAATCATATGTCCTTTCCCCCATCTTTTTGGGATTGTTCTTTCCTTCTCAGCATTTATTACGGTTTATATTTTATATTTTTGAAGCAGGGTCTCACTCTGTCGCCAAGGCTGGAGTGCAGTGGAATGATCCTGACTCATTGCAGCCTCTACCGCCTGGGCTCAAGTGATTCTCCCACCTCAACCTCCCAAGTAGCTGGGACCACAGTTGTATACCACCACACCTGCCAATTTTTTTTGTATTTTTTGTAGAGACAGGGTTTCGTCATGTTGCTCAGGCTGGCCTTGAACTCCTGGGTTGAAGTGATCCTCCCACTTCAGCCTCCCAAAGTGCTGGTATTACTGCCGTGAGCCACTTGCCCAGCCTATAATTGTATATTTATTCAGTGATAATTTTACAATATTCCCTCATTAGTCTATATGTTTCATAAGGACTGGGATCATATTTCTTTCACTTAACACTGAATCCTCAATGTCCAGTGTTCAATAAATACGCATGGAATAAGTAATAAATGATTTTGTAATTAAACAATGTAGTAAATTCTCATTAAATTGACAACTTTGCTTTTTTTTTTTTTTTGAGACAGGTTCTTGCTTTTTTGCCCAGGCTGTAGTGCAGTGGCTCAGTCCCGGCTCACTGCAGCCTTGAATTCCCAGGCTCAGGTGATCTTCCTTCCTCAGCCTCCTGAGTAGCTCGGACTATAGGCAAGCACTGCCATGCCCAACTAAATTTTGTATTTTTAGTAAAGACAGGGTTTTGCCATGTTGCCCAGACTGGTCTTTAACTCCTAGGCTCTAGTGATCTTTCTGCCTTGGCCTCCCAAAGCACTGGGATTACAGGCATATGCCACCCCAAACCAGCCTACAACTTTACTATTCAGTGTGGCAAGACATGGTTGTTGGAAATGTATGAAGGTGATTCACCTATACAGCCTGGCATTGTGTTTCTTTATGTGCATTGACCATTATGTATGATTCTCACCTGTAAGGCAACAAACCTTGGTTTCATTTATTAGAATGTAACTTTAGCCTCATTTCTGCCAAGATATCCTTTTGAATGTAGAACCTGAAAAGGTCTAATACCTGAAAATCATGATTGGGCCCACTTCCATGGCTTGCCCTCTCTCTTTAGATGTAATTTGGTATAATGTTTTGAACATTTGACTTGCTGTTGTTGGGATGGAATCTGAGGTAACAGTCATTTTAAATGGAGCCATCTTAAATGATCACTTAATGATCACTTTCAGTGATCATCACAGAAAGCTGTTTGCCCAGGATTTAGGCTGCCTTGGAAGAACCAGTCCTCTCACTGCACTGTCTTGATTGCCAGCTTTTGAGACAAAAACAGTTGTCAAATATCTAAATAGAGAATACTTATTCGTGTTAATTCCACCCTTTCATTTTTTCCTCAGTTACCTTGTTCTGCAGAGTACATTGGCGAGATATGTTATGGAACAAACAGATCAACAACTTGTGTGGTTTTTTCTCTCCATGATTATTAAAAAATCTGATGATTTTGGAATCCTGAATTATGGGTTTAAGAGAAAAGATCAACCTTGCTGATGTCCTCTTTTACTAATAGACAGGGCAGTCTACAATAGAAAAGTTTGTGTTTGCTTTTTCTTTTTCGAAAACAATGAGGATTCTGCATTCAGAAGGCACTTCAGTAGGTAGATTTCAGCATAAATGGAAAAGCAAAGTTGATCATTCTTAAACCCCGGTAGGTCAGATCATGTCAGTGTTTCCAGAGTACGCCCAGAATGGTAAAAGTTGGCTTTAAGCTGAGTTTTTGCTAAAAGGCAGCCAGTCCTGAAAAGGATTGCTTTATTTATTTTGGCCTCGGCAACATCTAAATTATGATAAGTGCAAGTTTCTCTTAGCTTTCTGGAGAGGCTCCCATGTAAATTGGTTGTGACCCCTAGAATCCAGAATCTCTAACATAGTTGGATAGAATATTTTGTGGGGAAATCTAATGTAACAAGTAAAGATTCAAAATTTTAAATGTTCAGAAGTGTGTAATTTGCTGCTTTTGTTCATGAGTGTTTTTAATACTTCTGGTAGAGAGCCTAACTGCCTCTTTCCTAGGGAGATGTGGTTTCAGTTTCTTGGGTGAATGTGCATTTTATAAGTTTTTAAAGAAAGGAAATTAAACATTAAAAGACTTTAAGTACTTTACTCTTTATATAATGTCACTAAGAAAAAGCCAGGAAAATCAGGGTTGGGTTTATTTATTTATTTATTTAATAAATATAATCTATTTTCCACCATTTTGTTTGTTATGGCTGGTACCAAAGTACTTTTAAAAGTTAACATTTATTATGATTTTGGTTTATTTCAGCAGATGTGCATAATAAATTAACCTATCTTTTCTTTGTTTTGGGCTGGGGCAGCATTTAACATCTAGTTTTTTGGCATTTTGACACACAGGCGATTTAGTTTAATTCAACACTTATATAATATTTAGTATGTGAATAATGTTAAGTAGATAAAATGTGGTCTGCTGAGGCTAAGTGTTCAGTCTAAATATAATACAGATATGTGACAGGTCACCTAACCACTGGGAACCTGGGGTTCTTCTGTAAAGTGGGTATTTTGGGGTAATTGGTATCCAAGCATCTTTCTAGATCTGAATTTTAAAATCCCATGAATTGATATGCATCTAGTTTATGCCTTCTCTTCTCTCTTTTTTTCTCTTTTTAATATAGGAAAAGAGGATGGTGATGCACCAGTTACAAATGATGAGACCACCTGCATTTCACAAGACACAAGAGCTTTACCAGAGAAATCCCTGCAAAGATCAGCAAAGGTCATTGCCTACATATTTTCTCCATGTGTCCAAATGGCTTTCACCTGAGCTACTTGTTGAAGATCTCCTGTGATTCAGTCAGGACTGTAGTTGGTCAGTTAATCAGAAAAGTTAGTGAGAGCAGAGAATCATAAAAAGTGAATTAAAAAAAAAAAAAACTTTAAACATATAAATACAAATTCATCTGTCTGCCTTTGGATAAGGGATAAAAGCCTTTTCTTTGAATGTGGGTATGTTGATTGGAGTTCTGTGTTACCTTTCTTGCTTAAACCACATTTGTAATGCAGCATTTATCACTTCCAGTTTTGGTAGAGTGAGAATTTAGACACTGGAGAAGCAGTATGAATATAGACTCTCTTCAGATTTATGTAGTTTTGCTCCAATTTTTTTTCATCGTTACCATGCCCATACCTAATTAAAAAATAATTTTTAATGTCTTTTTTAGTTTTTCCAAAGTATTCAATTTAGTTACAGAAACAATTGTTTTTATATTCTTATTTCACTGTTTTGCACAATTCACTTGTATTCTTTAATTATATAAGCTAGTGCAATTTTCGGATGTGGGATGAAACACAGCTGACTTCTTTTTTTTTTGAGACAGAGTTTCGCTGTTTTTGCCCAAGCTAGAGTGCAATGGCGCGATCTTAGCTCACTGCAACCTCTGCCTGCTGGGTTGAAGCAATTCTGCTTCAGCCTCCCAGATAGCTGGGATTACAAGTATGCACCACCATACCTGGCTCATTTTTTAAATTTTTGGTAGAAACAGCATTTCACCATGTTGGCCATGTGAACTCCTGACCTTGTGATTCACCTGCTTCGGCCTCCCAAAGTGCTGGGATTATAAGTGTGAGCCACCGTGCCTGGCCAAACACAGCTGACTTCTAACTGTGCAAATAACTCATAGTAGCAGAAATGGAGCAAGGGCAAAGTATAAAGTGGCACAATGGCATAAGGCTTTATGTTCCAGAGACCTCCATCAGTGTGTTTCATCTGGGAATACAGTGTGCTTACTCCACCCAGCAAGTTGGTTAATAGAGTATTTCTCCTGCGTACTGACATGAGGAATTTCTAAATTATACTTTGTATATTTGAATACTAACTGTGCTCCAGGCAGCATGCTAGGTGTGGGAGATTAGAATGAATGAAAAGCCTGGGGATGGATCTGGCTCACAGACCTGTTTTGTTTGACGTGTGTAGTATTTAAAAATTTTGATTTTATGGCTTTCATCAAAAAAAGAGTTGGCGGTGGGTGGGGGTGGGGATGTTCACATTAAAAATTAGACTTTTGGCTTCTCCTGTCAAAACAAAGCATTTAGTAACACGGGCCAAATTCCTAAATCACTTTAGTCAAAGCTGAGTAGAGGCAACCCTCTCTCTATGGAACCTGTGTTCTGTGATTTGCTACTGCCCTCCGAACATGTTTTCCCTCTCCCTCCTCCCTATCTCCCTTTCTTTTGGATAATGTTTTTTAATGGGTTCAACCTAAAATTGCAAGGCAAAACAGCACTTGGCTACAAAGCTTATGCTATGGTAGAGTCATTTCCATGACAATTAACATTATATGAATTGCAAGTAATGTAGTAATGTCAGCTTACTTTATACAATTCCATGCTGTCAAACATTAAAACAAGAAGCAAGAATGTCCAGTTCAGATAAGATGGGATAGACCTTTTTTTTTCTTGCTCCTCTCACTGAGTATAACTGTAAACCCTAGAAAAAAGAAGAGGCAACTAAAGGAGAATTCTGAAAGGTGAAGAGAGGAAGGTGAACTAGTTACGCCAGTACTAGAGAAACATAATGACAGCAGGGACCTCACAACCCCCAACCAATAACAGCAGCAACAGAAGGGGTCCCAGGCCCAGTTTCTGAATGCCAACCTAGCAATAGAGGGTGGCCCAGCTAGACTCATTCTTACTCACTCAGATCTGACAGAAATCCTTCCAGCAATACCAGGGAATCCCAACAGCACCTTTAAAGAGCCCTAATGATAGTAGGGGATTGGCTTTCCTTCCTCCCTGGACCTGCAACTTTTCTTTCCCACCAGGAGACATCAGGTATCTGAGTGACTCCAACAAGAAGGATTCTAGAAGTGGCCCAGCCCAGGAAGGCTATTCCTATGAGGCTGAGACTGTCATCTTCTCAGAGGCACTGAACATCCAGAAACACTGGATATCTACCTAGAAAACACCAGGAAAGGGGATCTGGCCACAACTAGCAGTCAAGTATGGGAAGCCCCCTTATCTCACAGGCAAGAGATCTTCCCTCCCTCACCCAGAGACACCAGCAGCCAAGTGGCATTAGCAAGGGAGATCTGGTCATAATGGGTGTGTGGTCCAGGAAGCCTCTTTATCCTTATGGGCCAGAGACTTCCCTCTCCCACTCAGAAACACTGGGCAACGAGGAAGCACCAGTAAAAGAGACCTACCACAACAAGAAACCGCAAATGGGAAGCCTCTTTGTCCTTGCAGGCTGGAGATTCCCATTCCATACTTAAACTTGGGGAATTTCCTTCCACTTACATAGGCAGTGCCAGTAGAGACCAGCAGGAGCCCCAGTGATATCATATAAACCAAACATACCAAGATAGCACTGCAAAGGCTATTTTCCAAGGAAATTGTCATCGAAACGACAGCCCACAAAAGTAGGTCCGGACCTGCATGCTAAACCTCTAAAGAGTATGTGACTGCCTTCTAAAATAAAAGATTTAAATGAGACCCAGAGTGTCTTAACATGATAACCAAAAGGTCTATTATACAATTGGAAACCACCCATCGTACCAAGATCCAGGAAGATTACATGAGTGAGAAGACAATCACCTGATGCCAACATTGAGTTCTTGCAGTTATCTAACAATGATTTCAAAGCAGCCATCGTAAAAGTGCTTCAATAAGCAAGTGCTTCATAAGATTTAGAAATTATAAAAAAGCCGGGCATGGTGGCTTACGCCTGTAATCCCAGAACTTTGGGAAGCCGAGGTGGGAGGATCACCTGAGGTCAGGATTTCGAGACCAGTCTGGCCAACATGGCGAAACCCCATCTTTACTAAAAAAAAATACAAAAATTGGCCGGGCGCGGTGGCTCAAGCCTGTAATCTCAGCACTTTGGGAGGCCGAGGCGGGTGGATCACGAGGTCAAGAGATCGAGACCATCCTGGTCAACATGGTGAAACCCCGTCTCTACTAAAAATACAAAAAAAAAATTAGCTGGGCATGGTGGTGCGTGCCTGTAATCCCAGCTACTCAGGAGGCTGAGGCAGGAGAATTGCCTGAACCCAGGAGGCGGAGGTTGCGGTGAGCCGAGATCGTGCCATTGCACTCCAACCTGGGTAACATGAGTGAAACCCCGTCTCAAAAAAAAAAAAAAAAAATTACCTGGGTGTGGTGGCACATGCCTGTAGTCCCAGCTACTCAGGAGGCTGAGACAGGAGAATTGCCTCAACCCAGGAGGCTGAGGTTGCAGTGAGCTGAGATTGTGCCACTGTATTCTAGCCTGGGTGACAAAGCAAGACTGTCTCAAAAAAATTTAAAAAAAAATTAAAAAAAGAAAAATTATAAAAAGGACCAAATGGGAATTATGGTATTGAAAAGCATAATAACAAATAAAAACACCATTGGATGGACTCAGTAGTAGAGATGACACAGCAGAGAACCAGCAAACTTTAGGACAGATCAGTAGAATTTACCCAATCTGGACAAAGAGATTATAGACTGTAAATAATTGAACAGAGCCTCAGGGAGCTGTGGGATAACAAAAAGATTGAACATTCAGACAACTGGAGCCCCAGAGAGGATCAAGAGAGTGAAGATGAAAGGAGAGATTGTGCAGAATGGGGACAGGTGAAAATACATCTTCAGAGAATTTACAGTTCTAGCAAAAGTTGTATAACAATGTATAATGCTATCCATCTGTACAATTGTAATTTCTTTTCTGATCAACTCTATACCTTGCGTTTAAGGTTAGAGAATACCAGTGACTGAAATGTTCCAGGACTGAGGGTTTTTAGGGTGGAGTTAGTGGAAGGACCAGATGATAGGGGATTTGACAGCTTGGGTAAGAGGACTTGAGGTGATAGAATATGGTGGCTCAGGGCTGGGTGTGGTGGCTCACGCCTGTAATCTCAGCACTCTGGCAGGCCGAGGCAGGCAGATCACTTGAGGTCAGGAGTTTGAGACCAGCCTAGACAACATAGTGAAACCCTATCTCTACTAAATAAACAAAAATTAGCCAGGCGTGGCGACTGGTGACGCATGCCTGTGATCCGAGATACTCAGGAGGCTGAGGCAGGAGGATTGCTTGAACTTGGGAGGCAGAGGTTGCAGTGAGCCAAGATCACACCACTGCACTTCATCCTGGGTAACAGAGTGAGACTTTTTCCCAAAAAAAAAAAAAAAAAAAAAAGTGTGTGTGTGTGTGTGTGTGTGTGTGTGTGTGTGTGTGTGCGTGCATACATACATATATATATGATGGCTCTGAGAAGGGAGGAAAGGATTCGAGACTTAGACATAGCTAACAGACTTGCAGAACAGGCAAAGGTTAAAGGTGCTAGAAGTCTTGATGTGAAAAAGCCTGTGGAATGCAGCACTGGAGAGCAAGAGAGCTGTGTGATGGATTAGTCTGAGAGGGGGTGTTGGGATTGAACTGGTACCAGATGATGCTGAGGTGTAGCCATGAGGATGAGTTGCTGAAATCAAATAGAAGTGAAGGCCACTGGTGTTGAAGAGAAGGGAACAATGAGGACAGGATGTTGACTGTGTCACTCACCTGGATGGACGTAGGAGAGGCAGACTGTAAGCCAGGTTTCACAGAGTAACCAGGAGGCCAGGAGATGACAATAACAGGAATGGGGCCACCTGAACCAGAAGAGGGTGCACATACATGCATGAGGCTAGAAGAGTAAAGGTCTGGATGTGGCAGTGCAGCATGGGAAAACACGGACACCCATTTCAGGGGCCGTATATGGGAAAAGGAGATCCTCTTCACAAATGGGATGGGGAGACAATCCTTAGGACAGATAGTTACATGCAAGGGGGATCCCACAGCCTTCTCGAAAGAGGGCACAGCAGCTTGTTTAAAATAGATGTTTTTTCAAGGAGGAAGGAAGAGTTAAGAGAAAGAAAGTAGAGCATACTTTGGGCTGGCATGAGGAGACAGGTGCCGTAAGGTGCTTTCCTGTGGGGTAGTAGCTGGGAGTGACTGGGGGAGAGGTGTGGCGCACCCAACTGGTTTGGATATTTTCTGCAGACAGGCTGAGATTCTACATGGAGTCAGGGACATACAGAAGAGCAGTAGTCAGCTCAACTGCAGGCTGAATCTTTGCCCAGGGGTCTGGTGGGACAAGACTGCAGACTGTCTACAATGGGGAAAGGAGGCAATGCAGGAAGTTCCAAGGCTGGGTGAGGGAGAATATTCACTTTCTCAGAGAATACTTCTCTCTTGATGGAAATAGCATGTGTATGTGGTGGAGTGGTGGCCTCAATCTTCACCTAGTAAAATTAGAACTTGGGTTTAATCTTGGAAAGAAGGAAGATAAAATATCTCTCCTTTCAGCTGTTGAAGACATAATTAAGTAATTTATGTCTAATAACCCTTTGTCTTTTACAAAAAGCACCTACCATGTTGTTTGTGTGAGATACTAATATTGTTCATGTGAGAAAAATATAACGTGGAACAAATACCTGGAGGTATACTTCCCTGCTGGAGTCCAACATGTCTTTATAAGACACAGGTCATAGTAATAAAAGTGCTTTGATTTAATTCATCCGTGTATTGCCTAATTTTTCTTGGGTATATGTGCTTACTAGACACTTGTTGCATCTTAAATATAGATTACTTAGTCACAGATCATCACTGAGAGAGGCATTTATTTTGACCTAGAAAAACTGACTTACTTTGACCTGGAAAAACTGCTAGTCCCTGCTAGTTGATCAAATTATATCCTGCTGACCTCTCCCCGAAGTGTAATTCAGTCTGATAAACAATACTGACTATATCTTTGGTGTTTTTAGGTGGTTTACATCTTGGAGAAAAAACATTCTCGAGCAGCAACTGGCTTCCTCAAACTCTTGGCTGATAAGAACAGCGAACTGTTTAGGAAATACGCCCTGTTTTCTCCCTCAGACCACCGAGTGCCTAGAATTTATGTGCCTCTCAAGGACTGTCCCCACGACTTTGTGGCACGGCCTAAAGATTATGCCAACACACTGTTCATCTGCCGCATTGTGGACTGGAAGGAGGACTGCAATTTTGCTCTGGGGTAGGTGATCTCTGGTAGGAAAACCACAGGTCACAGGCAGAATTCAGTGTAGATGGCCTTTAGGTAAACTTTTGGTGTATTTTAATTATTATTTCTTGATTGAAGCATGTTTTCTGGTGTTATTTTGGTCCTGATTCTTCAGAAGTCACTTTTAGCTGCCACCTCAACTGGTTGCCTGTATGTTCCTTGAATTACCAGGCAGTCATGTTCTTGTTTTTGGTTTTTGGCATAAAACATAAGCCATTCTAAGCCTCTACTTATTTAGTTATGTCATGTGTCCTATTTGTACTTGTGTTACCACAGATAATTCATTGCATCAAACAACCAGTCCTCTCCTTGCAGAAACTTGTGTTAAACTATGCAAAGTCTAGGAGTATTCAGGAGACCCCAGGCTCCTTTGCTTTAAAATATGAACATGAAGGCATATTTGAATGGTATTCTTTTTTGGTATTGATCTTCAAAGATTTCGCCTATGGCATTAAAAACTACCCTATTGTAAGAAGGAAAAAGGTACCATGCTTCTGTGGAAGCTATCAGAAATCAATCTAACTTAAATATATACATGACATGATCCAGACCATCATGGATGGCCACTTCATTTTGAACTGAAGAAATGACTGGACCCAGTTGTTTCACCAAATGCTATGCCTATTTTCTTCCTAGAACTGGTATTCATTTTGAAAGAAAAGCAGTAAGTTTTAGCTATGTCATTGAGTATTACAGATGATGTCTGGTTTATGTTTCACAGGAAATGACTATAAAGGTATACAATCTAGAAAAGAGCCTGTTGATTTACTTTTAGTCTAATTTAATGACTTGATTGTTGGTTATCTAACTTGTACAGGATGCACCCTTCTGGGAATGTCCTATAGTTAGGAGAGTTAGCACCGAATGGATTGCTACAATGTCCTGCTTTTATCAGGTTTATTCTATACTTAGGTTCTTATACCTGGCAAAATAAGCCAAATCAAATGTGTGTGTCATATATAAGTGTTTCATATATAAGAAACATTACCCTGTGCCACTTTTTCAGTTACATGAAGATTGGTGTGATTTATATGATCTCATAGCTACTTAGGAACAGTTTTACTCTCAAGTGGTAGGATTGCAATGTCATCATTTTTAAGCCTAACTCGTTATCCAAAAGTGACGTCAACCCCTTGAGCTGTAAATAGTCCTTCTTACAAGCTTGCCAGTTTCTCACCATCAAATCAAAAGGCCCAGTAATGACTGTGCCACCTGGTCCCTGTTGATTGTGCAGCCACATTCTGGCAGTGAAAAAGGAAAACTTTCACATCAAACCAGGAAATCCAGCCTTGTCTTTTATCTGCCTTTCTGTAGTATCCCATTGTGCGTCTTTGATTGGACTACTTCCTTAGTTTTCAAGTTATAAGAGTGTAGTCAGGAAATCTTCATAGTGTGAGTTTCTCTTATTACTTTCATGGCCTTATCAGTCTTTTTAAAATTTTTATTTTTTACAGTTAAGCCATTACTTCCTCAGGATCCCTTTTCTTAAAGTTCAAATACAACAAAAAGGGAGTCAGGTCTTTGAAGCAGCAATCACATTTGCTGGATCTAAAGAAATAATATTTAAAAATGATAGTCACATATTAATCATATAATTTTCAAAATAAAAAATGAAAATCATATATAGATAGAAACATGATGCTTTTTCTCTACTTTCTTAATATAAGGATATAAAAATTGTCATCTATGGAAATGTGCCTTTTAAAATCTTTGTGAAAAAGAGAAAATTTATTTTAAGAAACAAAATATGGCAGGTTTTCCTGATGAAGTTCTAGATGACGTCCGTTGTATGAGGGGTGAAGCTGCAGCTGTTGCGTATGTTGGTGGTCGCCTTGTCATTTTGTTCTGGTTATCTGTTACTGATCTTTAAGAACTGAGGTCACCGTTTCTTAATCAGAACATGCTGTGCTATGACTGCCTAGGCTTTCTCCCTTATCTTTGCCAGGCCTTGACCAGGAGTGTGACAGTAATACCTGTTGTGAGTGTGAAAGTGTATGGTTAGCTTCCACATTAACTTTCCCTAAAAATCAAGTTTAGCTAAGGTGACTTCCTTCTGAATTTTTTCCCTACTCCTAAACCTCTGCCCTTAAAAGTATTAGACTTCTTTGCCTATGTAATTGATTCTAATTATTCAAGTTCAAAGTCATTTACCTCTTCTGTAGATAAAGCTAGTTCACCAGACATGTTTTGATCCAACTATGTGTAAAGTACTATGTTATATTATCTGAGAAATATGAAGGTAAACAAGCTATGGATTCTTTATTTAAGGAACTTATGGTCTACTGCATAAGGATTTTTGTATATGTATACATCATAGGGATAATTTGATTCTAAGAAGTGGAATCCCACTTCAGCTAATTTAAATAAAAGTAGAGATTAATATAAGAAACTGGTGATTTTTATAAAAACCAGGGGAGGAAATGGAGAAAGTCTCATGAGAAAATCAGAACTAACCAGGCAACAGAGGAACCACAGTTTCTCTTTCACCCCTGTGACTAGCCAAGCCACCGCACAGTATCTTTTCTTTACCGCTTTTTACATGTGAGCTTCTGTTTCTCTCTTCATAGTAGTCTACCTGCTCAACAGCATACATGACCCCAAAATGGCACTGCCAGTCCTATGGCAGTTACATACTAAAGTCTAGATTATAGTACAGAATTTCTATGGTGAAAAATCTTTTTGGTCTACCTTGAGGCAGGTATTTTCTCTGGCCAATAGTTTCAAGCAGAGGTAGGGGTCCAGAGTCCTATGCCTCACACCCAATTAGCAGCACTGTGGGACTCTCTGGGAAAGATTGTGGATAAAACAGATGACTTGAATGGCTTATCTCTTTGAGTTCTACCTATAGTACGAAGAGAATGTTGTAAGTTCTTCCATAGGAATAAAATAACTTGGGGGGATTTAGAGAGGCGGTAGGTGAAGGGTTAAATCCAGGATCAATTTCTTAAAGGACCCAGGCCTCCTTGCTAAAAGATCACTTTGACTGAGAGTAAAGAATAGATGAGAAGGGACATGCCTGGCAGCAGGGGGTCATAATACACTGTTGCAGTAAGACAGATGAGATGGGAGAACCTGAAATAAAGAGTTGCAAAGGAAACAAAAGAAATGAAAAGATTCAGGGGAGATTAAGAAGGTAAGTTCTCCCAGATGTGATGACTGATTAGAAGTGGGGCATGAGGAAGAAGGATGGAATCTTGGATGAAGTTTCAGGGCTCTAACTAGGGGGAATGGGTGGACGCTGATGACATTTAACCACAATTCATTGGGAGCAGTCTCAGCTCCTTCCATGGTCTTCGCTATCAGAAATC
Source organism: Cebus imitator (assembly GCF_001604975.1). Lineage (NCBI taxonomy): Eukaryota > Metazoa > Chordata > Mammalia > Primates > Cebidae > Cebus > Cebus imitator. The sequence continues at coordinate 458,962 of NW_016107907.1, forward strand.
AAACTTGCCATTTCCTGGGCTGACTGTGTATGTTCATAGTTCCAAACTTTTGCACATTACACTTCTTTTCCTAGCAGTGGCTTTCTCCTTTTTCTAGTGTTTGCCTGGTTGAAATACTCAACTTTTAAACTTAATTCAGTTGTCCACTCAAAAAATGTTCTCTGACTTATAGGCCTTTCTTCTCGTGCTCTCATAGCTTCTATTAGTACTATTATTATAGCTCTCATCTGTTTGGATTGCAATTGCTTATTTGTTTTACTTGGCCATGAGCTCCTTTAGGACAAGGACACGTGATGAACATTTGCTGGCTGGTCAGATGAGTAGATGGAAATGAATTGATGACCCCAACGTCTTGAGCCAGGTTGACTAGGAAGATGTTGCACCATGAATCAAGCTAGAAAACACACAAGGAGTAATTTGGAACAGAAAATGATGAGAACTAAGGTTGTATAACTTCAAAATGAATACTTGACAATGGTATACAACAAGTAGAAAAACTCAGGTGGAGAATGCCAAATTGAGAAGGCACAGATATTTAACAAAAAGATTGACTAGAATGTACACATTAATAGAATATATGATGTTAGTAGCTTTGGAAGGATCCTTAGGGAGGACATTGGCTTGGCCTCCCCTTTGCTGTAAACATTGTTTCTCTGACACCCTAGTGTTGCCTTGGGGCCACCATTTAGGGGCAGCTCAAAGAGTATTACAACATTGGAGACTTCCAGTTGTTATAAAGTTATTTTCTATCTTGTTCTTGGAATTGTCATGAGAGATCTCGGTTGAACCTTGTTCATCTCCCTATACATCACATCTACCACATTTTTATGAATCTTAGTTCTGTAATGCTATCAAAACCCAGGTGAGCCCTTGCTAGCTTTTAGGGAATCACTGCTTTTTGTTATACATCACAACATGTTTAGTACCTTTAATATTTAGTACTAGACTCTAGTCCAGGATAATTAAAAAGCCACATTGGCTTCCTTGCTGGAATGATTTGCAATTATATAATCAGATTTACAGTTTGAAGAGCTTCCCAACCCTCCTAAATCATCTTTCCATTTAGAAACTCTTGCAGTGCAATTCATGCCTATATTTTCTCAGACCTTTGTGAAATCTGGTATCCTAAAGTCTAGAGTTTACAGTTCCAGCTTCTCTTTCAGGATGTTATGGGCATAGAGATATCATGGTCACTTTCTCCCAGATTTGTCATGGTTTCTTCTTGAATATTTAAGAGTAAATCTTGAATAAAATGGAAAAGTTTTACAGCAGCTACTGTGAGGAACTTAATAGTGTTTCTTGGCAACACTGAAGGCTAGCTGAAGACATATGACATGAACTGACCTAGAGCAAATTGACATATTTATATTATTTTATCAAGCAAAGTCTGGTGGCTTTGCGGGATGGAGGAGGAAGAAGGAAATGAATAGGTTAGTACAGGCTAAGAAGTTATTGGTTGAACATGGGATTGCCTAGGCTTAATGGGAGGCTGTGGAAATGAGAAACAGAGAATGGGTCACAGTGCTGCTGTCTTTAATGAGCGTGAAGGACAGCAGGTTCCATTGGAGTGGATGACGGAGTGAGGTGAAAGTAGAGGAAGGGAAATTCTGACCATGGAGGCCTGTGGGAGGGATGGGAAGTAGGGAGTGGGAGTCCGTTCTGGTATCACCTTTGTCTCCTGGCTTTGCACCTTATGGTTGTTGTTAGCCAGTCAGCAATATTTATTGACTGATGCAAATACTTTTACATTCCATTCAGTTTTGATAGATACTCAATTTCTTACAGGGTAGATAGGAATTGAAGAGGTGGTCATTAAATTAAATTAAACACATTGAATTGTAATTAGTAGGAAAATTACACCACAACTAGGTAGATAGAAAAAACAAACAGAAGAAATTAGTTTTGTTTCATTCATTGAAGCATAGGCTCCAAGATTATCAAACTGAAAAATAATCGTATCCAACCTTTCCCTTTGCAAAAGGAACTTTTCACCTTTTGGAGAGCATATTCTTTAAAGACGGCTCTGAGGGAGAAACTAAGTTATATAATGCTATGGACTCGTATTACCAGACCTATAGAGTTTATATGTTCTTTTCAGAGGGCATGGATCTGGCTGGCTAGGAGGCAAAAAGCAAATCAGGCTGAGGAGGGGGCTCTTTTTTTATGACTGTTGGGCTCCACCTGGTGGCCTGTAAGGATCAGCTTTGGAAAAAGCTATGTCTTCAACACAGAAAATCCTGGTCAAGGCAGAGCAAAAGTTAAAGGAATGGAGGAGAATGGTCTTGATACAGGCTTAGGTTACCAGATCGTTCCTTTCCTCAAAGAGCACCGCATGCAGTTTTTCCAGAATCGTCATCTTCAACTGCAATTTCTAGTACTCCTTCTTGAAAATATTACAATTTTAGAGGACCTTAAATAACCATCAGCCTCCTCTTAGACTCATTAAATGCTTTCAGCTTCCTCTTTGCTCTCTTCATATCAACACCAGTTCACTCTTAAACTTTAAGGCCTTCTCTTAAATAACTCAGTATTGTTGACTCTTACTTCTTTTCTCCATGCTTTTATCTATTTTCACTGATAAAAACACTTTTCCTGAAGCCCCCATTTCTTCAGTGCTACTTTCTGCTATGTCTTAGTACTGAGCCATAAGAAGTAAAAATAACTTGTTCTCTCTCGATTGTAGAAAATGACACATAAAATAGAAAGCCAAAGACAAGTGTATTTGCCACTCTTTGTTTGTACTTTGTATTGTTAGAAGTTTGGGCCCTCGGTGTAGTTGATGTTTGGTTGTTCTCCACTTGTATATTCTCAGGGCTATGATACCATTATAACTGTTTGCATAGGGATTTTAACTTTGGACCAACATGTATGAGAGCATGTATTTAAGAGTAGTAATACAATCGATAGTGGTAATCACTACAAGAGTGCATGGCTGTCTTCTATATGTTGTCTAGTTATAAGACTAGGAGTTTATAAGAATATTTATTAGAAAAGAGATGATGAATGGCTGAGAACACTAATATTGACTATTAAGCGTTCCTGTTTTCTTTAAGGTGAAGAGGCCAATTTGAAGGGCTTTCTCGTTATATTTTTTTCTGTCTGTAGCTGGTCCCTTCCCTCAATAAGTTATTTTTTAATTTTTTCTTTTATTATTTATTTTCTGAAGTGAACGAATTGAACCAAACCCTCAATAAGTTTTAAATGGACACATCACCCAGGACAGTAGATCTGTTGCTTATTTATATAGAATATCTATATGTCTCCCAACGCCCCCACCTATCATCTGTAGGAAGTTGAGAATATTGTTTCAGTGCTGTTCAGATTAATTTTACGGTAGGTCTCAGTTGGAATATCATTCATTGTCAGTGGGAGCAGTATTCATGGAAGAGCTCTACTGAGGAAAAATGGAAGTGGTGATCATTATAAATATCTCTAGGAAGGAAAGCTTTCTCTCTTACAACTATTTATTATTGAAATATCAAATTAACAAACATTTTAAAATTTTATTTTCTCCAAATACGTACATATTGAATATTTATTGTTAAATTTATTCAAATGTGTACTATAGAAAATGAAAATTTCCCAGAGTTTCATCCCCAGAAATGATCACTATTAAGGTTTTGGTATACATTTGACAAAAATATTGTTTTTAAAATATTAATCAATTTTAATTACAAATCATATTTCACAGAAAAAAGAACATATGTAACATATATAATTTTTGAAACCTAATACTAAAACCAACCCATGAACTCATGAACCAGATTAAGAAATATAATATCACGAATACTCTTCAAGTTCCCTGTCTGTTCTCCTCTATCCTAAACCATAATTTTTTTCCCCAGGGGTAACCAGTGTCTCAAATATGCTAATCAAAATATACTTTAAAAAATAATTTACCCATATTTATAACCCTAAATGATGTTGTTTAGTTTTGCTTGTTTTTGAGCCTTATACAAAATACCATGTTATATATTATATTCTTGCCTTTTTTCATTTAACATGTTTCTAAATATACTCATGTATTTCACTCATTTTAATCCATAATGTTTCCATTTCCTGAAATATACCATAATTTATCTAGCAATGTACATTTGGGTTGAACAGAGAATTTTGCCCCTGCAGACATTCCAGTGCTCATTAACTAAAGTTTTTCTAGACTCTATACTTAAAAATGAAATTACTGGATCACACGTAGGTACATATTTAACTTTACAACTTTCTGCCAAACCATTCCCAAAGTGATTGTACCCAGTTTTGGTCCTACCAGCAATGTGTGTGTGGTTCCATTGCTCCACATTCTTATTAACACTTGTTAGACTCTTTCATTTTTGCCAGCCAGGTGGGTACAAAACAGTGATTATCATTATGATTTTTGTTTATTTTTTCCTAATTACTGATGAGGTTGAACATCTTTTCATATATTCATTGTTATGTTTCCTCTTCTAGGCAGCGTCTTCATGTTTTTTAACAGTTAATTTTTTATTTAGATAATTTTGGTTACAGAAATTGCAAAAATGGAACAGAGACTTTCTGTATATCCTTTACTTATCTTCTTATGTTAACATCTTACATGACCATGGATACTTATCAAAATAAGCAATTAGCCTTTAAGCAATTAAAGTATTGTTAAACTTTTAAAAGTATTGTTAAAGTTAACTTTTAAAGTATTTAAACTTTTAAAGTATTATTAAAATATTGTTAAAATTAACTTTTTAACAATACTTTAATAATATTGTACAAATATGCTTTGTACGTACGAATATGCTTTGTACAATATTATTAAAGTATAGATCTTACTCATATTTTATCACTATTTCCACTGACATTCTTTTTTGATTTCAGAATCTAGGTCCAGAATTCCATATTACAGTTAGCTATGTCTGTGGTCTCTCCAATTTGTGACATTTCTTACTCTGTACTTGTCCTTCATGAACTTGAAACTTTTGAAGAGTACTGGCCAGTGATTTTGTAGAATGCTTCTCAGTTTGGGTTTGTCTAGTGTTTTCTCATGATTAGATCAAGAGTAGGCATTGTTGGGAAAGATGCCACAGAGGTGATGTGCATCTTATCAGGGGACACATAATGTCAGTAAGTCATACTGGTAATGTTAATCTTGATCACTTGGTTAAGGAGGTATCTGCCAGGATTCCTAACTTAACTACTTTTTTCCCTTCTAATTATTATACTGTATTTTTGTAAAGTTTTTTTTAAGACTATGTAATAGTCTGTTTCTACTTGATTTGACCCGTTCATTTTAGCATATGTTGGTGCTTTTACCCCCCCCCCCCTTTTTTTTTTTTTTTTTTTTTTTTTTTTTCTCCCCCCCTTTTTTTTTTTTTTTTTGGAGACGGAGTCTCACTCTGTAGCCAGGCTGGAGTGCAATGGTGCAATCTCAGCTCACTGCAACCCCCGACTCCCTGGTTCAAGTGATTATCCTGCCCCAGTCCCCCAAGTAGCTGGGATTACAGGCACGCACTACCATGCCCAGCTAACTTTTACCCATTTTTAATTAGGCTATTTGTCATTTGATTTTTTTGGAGTTAAAAATATTTATTCTCGAAAGTAATATTTTTAGCAGTTACTGATATGGAAATTGTCTTCCCTTCAATTTATGAGTTGTCTTTTCATGTTATTAATGGTATCTTCTGAAGAACAGATGTTTGAAGTTGTCTTTTCTTTTTGCTGCTGGCATGTAGAATTACAGTTAATTTTTGTACATTATCCTATATTCAGTCATCTTGCTATACCCTTACTCATTTTAATACTTCAGATGGAATTTCCTTTGGCTCTTCTGTGTAGATAATCACATCATTGGTAAGTAATAGGAGATTTATTTCTTTGATTCTAATCCTTATGACTTTCATTTCTTTCTCTTATCTTCCTGAGTTGGCAACTCACAATTGGAGAGGAGATATTTTCCACACAGTGACTGATAAAAGTTCAGTTTTGAGTAAAAGCAATAGAGGCAGGTATTTTTTTATTCCTGATTTTTTGATGTGTTGATAAGTTTGCTAATGTGGCGCGATCTTGGCTCACCATAACCTCCACCTCCTGGGTTCAAGCAATTCTCTCCTGTCTCAGCTTCCCGAGTAGCTGGGATTACAGACGTGCACCATCATGCCCAGCTAATACTGCATTTTTAGTAGAGATGGGGTTTCTTCATGTTGGTCAGGCTGGTCTCGGACTCCCAACCTCAGGTGATTCGCATGCCTCGGCCTCCGAAAGTGCTGAGATTTTAGGTGTGAGCCACTGCACCCACCCCATAAATGTTTTTACATAGTTAAATTATGCTCTATATACATCTTCAAAAATTTTTTTTCTGAAATACATAATAATAAGTTAAACAAATATGACATGGTTTAGTTTATCATTTATTGCTTGACATCTGAATTACTTTTACTCCTTTTCTGCTCTAAGATTTTTAAAAATAAACTTAATTTTAATTTTAATTAATTAATTAATAGGAATGGGGTCTTGCTGTGTTGCCCAACTGGTCTTGAACTCCTGGGCTCAAGCGATCCTCCCACCTCAGCCTCCCAAATTGCTGGGATTGCAGGTGTGAACTACCATGTCCGGCCCATAAAAATAAACATTATTTTTTAGAGCAAATTTAGATTTACAGAAAATTGTCAAGATAGTACAGTTCTCATCTGCCACCTCTCCCCCACCTCCAAAACTAGTTTCTTCTCTTAACTTTACAATTAATGAGCCAATATTGATATAGTATTAATGGAAGTCCTTACTTTCTTCAAACTTTCTTGTTTTTAAAAATCTAATGTCCTGTATGTGTTCCAGGATCTCAATATTACATTTAGTTGTCTTGTCTCTTTAGATTCCTCTTGGCTGCAAGAGCTCCTAAGTTATTTTTGAAAGACATGTTTTAATGCAGAAGAGGGTGAAATTTGGTTTTTAAGAGAATCACCAGATATTTTGACATAACATTGAATCATAGTTGTCCTAAAGCAGCTATTGTTATCTTTTCAGAATGTGAGAAGAAAGTAAGTACTTAGAAAGTTGTAACATTTGAACTACATTACATAAAAGGGAAAGTTACTTTCATGATTCATTTTAAATAGAATTTACAATGAAATTAAATTTAAAATATAAAAGTAAACCCTTCTGCAAGACAAATACACAATGTAAAAAGTCCGTTTCCTGGTAGAATTGGCTTTGTTCAGATACCAAAGAATTCCGATTTTCAAGGTGATGGAAGAGTCCATGAGTAGACATGAGCTCGTGAGTAGACAGAATAGGATTCTTCTTCTTCTTCTTCTTCTTCCTCTTCCTCCTCCTCCTCCTCTTCCTCCTCTTCTTCTTCTTCTTTCTTCTTCTTCTTTTTTTTTTTTGGTGACGGAGTCTCCCTCTGTCGCCAGGCTGGAGTGCAGTGGCATGATTTCGGCTCACTGTAACCTCCGCCTCCCAGATACAAGCGATTCTCCAGCTACTCAGTCTCCTGAGTAGCTGGGACCACCATGGCCAGCTAATTTTTGTATTTTTAGTAGAGATGGGGTTTCACCATGTTGGCCAAGATAGTCTCGAACTCCTAACCTCAGAGGATCCACCCACCTTGGCCTCCCAAAGTGCTGGGATTACAGGCATGAGCCAACACACCTGGCCAAGATAGGTTTCTTTCTAGGGCATCTAAGGCCCCAAAAGCATGACCTCTTTCAGCATTGCTGATCTGTTAGATTTTTATTGCCATAAGCTGTCCAGTCTATGCTGCTGTAAAATATATCTTCAGTGAAAATCCATAATAAATTTATTTAAATAGGGACCTTGAGAAATGTTCTCTGGAACTCAGTAAAATAAATGTTAATTACAACTAATAGGAAGTTGGAGTCATTGATCACATTTGGAAACCATAACTAAAGTATAATTTTGTCTTTATGAGCCATGTTGTAATTTCAATAAACAAATTGAGACTCTTTGGACTTAGAGTATAACATAGTAAAAAATTTTGTCAGAACAAAGCACCAAAAAAAACAAAAAAATTTTTTTTCTCCTTAATTTCCTAAAGGTCCAATAACTGGTATGACAGGACTGTTTTAACAACTAATATTAGGTCTGTCACTTTGCTTGCTTCCTTTTGTCCTCCCTCCTCCTCACCCTCCCACCACTGCATTCATGGATCTGGTGCTCAGCACCAGTCTTTGTGGAAGAATTTCTCCGTCTCTTGATATACCTCAGTTCATCACCTTGCAGTTTTTCAGAAAGGGCTTAAGAGAACTATATTCCCTGAGTTCTTGTATTTTGAAATCTTTATCTTTGAAATCCAGTAACTCCACTAGAATATATTTCATTGGTGATTTTCTGTATTATTCTTTCCTGAGACTTATCTTTTCTGTAAACCTACATTTTCTTTTATTTCAGAAAGGTTTTCTTAATCATCTTGGAAAATGTTTTCTTTTCCAAAGAATCCTAGAAAATATTTTCTATTCCTCATTTCTAGCTCTATATTTCAAGGGAGTGATGCCTGGAACTCCTTGGTCTGCCTTTCACATCCATCTATTTAATTTGTTACCCTTTTTAACTCTTCTTGCCCAGTTTCATTTTCCTGACTTTTCTCAAGATTTTACTCTATGATCCTTATTGTTTTCAAATAGTGTCAGTTCTTCATTAGGTATTTCCAGTATGACTTTCATTTCTGTGATGGTTTTATCATTCTTTTCTGCTTATTTTCAGAGGTCTAAAAACCTAGCTTTTGTTTCCTTTTGTGACTTATTTATTCCTTATGCACTTGCATCTTTGCTTCAAGCTCTTGTTTTATGGAGCTTATGTTTTTGGGAGTTCCTGAGAATATCTTTGGTCATTTCTGTGGTTATGTGCTTATAGAGATCACTTTATTCTTCTGCCATTTCTTTTTCTTGCTCCCTTTTTTCTTTTTAAATGTGCGTTTTTTAAATACAATGTTTGGATGGTTCCTTCTACCCCCTTCCCAATCTTTAAATAATGAGTTATTCCTGGACTTTAGTATTATATTTCAAGAACTGGACATTATCAAATTCTTTTTTATCTAAGTTTTTAGGCCCTTTTCTATTTTAGGCATAAGATAATCATTTTTGGCCATATTATATCCTGGAGGATAGCATTCCAGCTTAACTCGCTCTTAAGTTCAAGGTGAGAATAGTATCGGCGCTGTGCTCTAGGTCTGCCTCACAAACGCTGAGATTCCCACCACATGTAAGAATTTGTTTCTTTTTGTATTATTGTAGTTCTCTAATAAACTGTAATGATATATCTCATTGTTTATACTTCTCCCAGAAGCTAATTAATGGATGGTTAATTACTTTATGTAACTTTTAATACTAGGTAGAATCCGATCAAATTGTGTTTTACATGTTAATAAATGGTCAAATATTGAGAATTTTATATACCTCAGCATAACATATGATTAACTTCTTTATGTTGTTATTGCCATTCTTGAATTATTATTTCTGAGTAATCTTTTAGTTGGTTTGAGTTGCATGTGATTTGAGTTGCACATAAGTTTTTTTGGGAAGGAAAGTAAATAGCATATTTTATGCCTTTTAATATCAGTCAGGGTTCTTATACAGTATTCTCAGATTCCAATTCAGAGGAATCATAATTGTGTCCCCAGAAGTACTAAAACCTTTCATCTGTAGCTATGAGCATTGTGAAGGCAGGATTGAATATTTCGTGTGTGGGTCTTAAGTGTGATATTGAAAGGCCTGACTCCTCCTTTGTGTTCTTTCTTCCCAAACTGTATACACTGGCTGTAGAATGCTAAGTCAGAGCACCAGTGCCTCCTGGAGGATGGCACTCTGTGCTCACAACTGATGCTTCCTGGTTAGTTCAACAGAACTTCAACAGCTTAGTAGTAAGACCATTACACCATTCCAGTCAGTGAAATGTGTGGGCTTTGCTTCTTCCAAAAGGTAAAATCCCTAATTACAAACAATGTTGAGATGTAATAGCTTAAAAGATATTTCATAAATCTGAGGATTGTGGTGTTTACATAAGCAAGATAGGTAGAACAAATGCAGCTAGCAAACCCAAACCCAGAGTAAGTGTCTCTTTTAGTGGTGAGAAATGACTGCATTCCCCGTCATAGAAGAGCTCAGTGGATGCAATCTAATACGAAGTAGTTGGTGGGTCCTCCTGGCACAGTTCTGTATCAGGTGCTCAGAGTTGGTTGCTGCTATTGGCAAACTAGCATCCTGCCAGGATGGTATCCAGGTGGTCAGCATTAGTGAGAAGTTAACATGGAGTGCATTTCCTGCTACTTGTACCTTGTTCCTGTGCCCCTTGAGCAAGCACTGCAGTGATGGGGACAGGCACAGGCAGGCCATGTTGCCTCCACAGTGGAAGCCTTTCACTGTGCATTCTCATGGAGCACAAATAGTTAGATCCTGTCTGGGCTCATTTCAGTGGGCCCATTTCATCCACATGTCTCTTCCCTACATGTCCTTGTCACCAGTACTCCAATCTTTCTTCTTTCAGGTCCCTATCCATCTGGCTAAATTTGTAGTCACTGACTATCAGCCTACCAGGCTGTCCTTCCTCAGCTAAAGTGGACCACGGACATATGGCTTGAAGTTCTGCCCACTGGGAGAAAGTTTCTGCTATACTGTCTATTCAAAGACCATCCCTTAGAATGGATATAATGCTATCATAGTCCATTTATGACTCATGACAATAGAGGGCCAGTTGGAACTAGGCATTCAAGGTACTCAAACTTTTCTGCATCATCCTGTTTATCATGTGAGTGTGTGTTTGTGTGCGCACATGTGTGTGTTTGGGTTCTCTGAATCTTACTGTCTCGGATTAGTGTCCCACTTTTCACTTAAGTGACTTAATGAGACCTTAAATTAAATGGTTTAATGATTCATCACCCTTTTTTTTTTTCTTTTTTTTTCTGCCTTAGTCTGGCAGCTACAAGAGATTGAAGATACATTTTTGATGGGCATACAAAGTCCCGTCCCTGACTTTCAATCTTAGAAATGAAGAATTTAGAGATGAAGTATGTAATTCTTTGATTCTCCTCACTTTTCGGGCTCTCCAAGCCTCTCACTGTTTCTGTGATCCATTTGATATTCTTTCCATAAATTTCTTTTCCAACCAGTACTGGTATTTTATGCTTATAAACAAGAACCCGGACAGTTAAAGACGTTGATATGAGGAGATGAATGTAGGAAACAGAATCTCAGGGACCTGTGGGAATAATAAATGAGTTATTATTGGGTTGGAAGTAACTCAGGTTCCATTGATCATCACCAGAATAAAGTTGTTTTTAAGCTAAACAACATTGTTACAAGTATTCATCTTGTAATCGCAGTGTTGAATTCCTGTGTCCTTCAAATTTCAAAGGTTGTGATAATAGGTGTTCCATATCTTCAGTGGGAACTTCATTCTAGTAAACATAGGTAATAATTTAGTCATTCTGAAAATTAATGGAACCTTTAATTGTCTGAGTTCCTGGTTATAAGCAAGAAAAACCTTCACCGGTGAATTCTGCCAAATATTTAAGAAAGAGTTATTGCCAATTTTACATAAACTCTTCTAATCTTCAACTCTGGTAGGGAAAGGAATTTATTGGGAGGGTATTGAAGAGCTCTCTGAGCAAAAGACTTGAATGACCTGGAAAGGGATGTAAACTAAGGCAACTTTGGAAAGCCAGGAACCGAAACCCAACCATCATCTTTTATCAGGATTAGTTTAGCTATAATGACAGTTATTCTCTTACCACCGCTCTTGCGGGACACCATTTTCACTGGATGCTACCGCCGTCACTATCATGAGAAACCATTCTAGCTATCATGAGTGAATCCTAAGCAGGCTTTTGTCTTTGTTTCTCAGTCTTCACATTCAAAGCCTTGAGTTGAGGCAGAGTTTAAGTCAAACACAGTGTACTGGGCTTTTGGTTCTCACAGAGTGCGAGGGGTCTTGTATAAAGAGAGGCCAGGTATTATGTAGTAGGAAGCAGGTCACTTCTATGACGGGAGCTGTAGTCCTTTGTCCTACTTACAGGCAATGTGCAATTCTTCCTTTCCAATTTGTATGTCTGTCTGCTTTTTCTTGCTTTATGGCATTCACTAGTACCTCTAGTACAATGTTAAATAGTATTGGTGAAAATGAACACCTTTGTCTTCTTTCTGCTCCAAGGGAAAGCATTTTGTTTTTCACCATTAAGTTTTACAGTTCCTGTTACTCATGTGCTGAGACCTTTTATTATAAGTGAATGTTGAAATTTTGTCAAATGCTTTTTCTTCATTTACTGAGATGATTATATGTGTTTGTTTTTTGTTTGCTAATATGACATATTGATTGATGTTTGAATGTTGGACAAATCTTGCATTATTGGGCCATGCTGTATCTTTTTTATATATTGCTGAATTCTGTTTGCCAATAACGTTGTAAGAATTTTAAAATTTTTTTCTTTTTCAATAACTTTGATATCTTTGTAAGAATTTTAGGTCTGTTTATAAGAGGTATTGATCTCATTGATCCTTCGGTTTTGTTACCAAGGTAATGCTGTCTTTATGAAACTAATTGGAAAGTATTCCATCCATCTCTATATTTTAGAAGAGTTTATGTAGAATTGGCAATAATTCTTTCTTAAATGCTTGGTAGAATTCACCAATGAAGCCATCTGTGTTTGGAGTTTTCTATGTGGGAAGTTTTCAAACTGTGAATTCAATATTTTACATAGATACATTAGATATAATAAATAATAGATATATTAAATAGGAATATTCAGGTATCGATTTCTTTTTTAGTTATCCTAGGCAGTTTGCATCTTTCAAGGAATTTGTTCATTTCATCCAAGATGTGGAATTTACTGTCTTAAAGTCATTCATAATTCCCTTATTATCCTTTTAATGCTTGTGGGGTATATAATGGTATCTCCTCTCTCATTCTTGGTATTGGTAATTTGTGTCTTTCTCTCCTCATTTTTCTTGATCAGTCAGGCTAGAATTTTATGTTTTTCTCTTTTCAAAGAATTAGCTTTTGAGCCAGGTGTGGTGGCTCACACCTGTAATCCCAGCACTTTGGGAGGCTGAGGTGGTCAGATTGCTTGAGCTCAGGAGTTCAAGACCAGCCTGGGCAATATGACAAAACCCCATCTCTACAAATAATACAAAAATTAGATGGACCCCAGCTACTCAGGAGGCTGAGGTGGGAGTATTGTTTGAGCCTGGGAAATCGAGGCTGTGGTGAGCCATGATTGTGCCACTGCACTTCTGCCTAGGTAACAGAATGAGACCCTGTCTAAAAAATAGAATTAGTTTTTTGTTTTATTGATTTGTTTTCATTATTTGTTCATTTCCTTTCCATTGATTCTTGTTTCTTCATTGTTTATTTCCTTCTCCTTACCTGGAATCTAATTTGCTCTTCAGTTTTTTAAGGTAGAAGCTTAGATCACTGATTTGACACTTTTCTTTCTTTCTGATATGAGCATTTAATGCTATAAATTACCCTCCAAGCACTATTTTAGCTACTACTCACAAATGTTGACATGTTGTGCTTTCATTCAGTTCAAAATTCCCTCCCTCCCTCCCTCACTGCTTCCCTCTTTCCCCTCCTTCCCTTCCTTTTCTTTCTTTTTTGAGATAGCATCTCACTCTGTCGCCTAGCCTACAGTACAGCTCGCTGCAACCTCCATTTCCTGGGTTTAAGCCACCACACCCAGCTAATTCTTTGTATTTTTAGTAGAGATGAGGTTTCACCATGTTGGCCAGGCTGGTCCCGAACTCCTAGCCTCAAGTGATCTGCCCCCCTGGGCCTCCCAAAGTGGTGAGATTACAGGTGTGAGCCACCATGCCTGACCCCCATTCAAAATATTTTCTAATTCTTTTTTCATTTCTTCTTAAACCCATGGGTTGTTGGATTTCCACATATTTGGGAGATTTTCCAGATAGCTTTCTGTTAATTTTTCTCTCATATTTTTGCCATCTGACTTTTTGATGTGTTTTATGGGAGAGACCACCCATTTGTGGAGAAAGTACTCTTCTGAGCCCACATTGTATGGGAGGAGCCCATGGGTCAGTCTGCAGGCTGCCAAGAGCATAGGCTGATGGGCAGGTGCATGAGTAGACTGGGCTGATCTCTCTTGACTGGTGTGAGAAATGGGGCCAGCCCTGCTGCCATCACTGCTGCATTCCAGTAGCAAGGCTGAGAATTGGAATTTGTTAGAAGTCTGCTTATGAGGCAGCCACCTCCCCTATTCCTCTTTTCCACCGTGTACCTAAGAACTCCAGCAGTCAAGCATCATTTACCCTTATTTAGGAAACAGAACCTTTTTCATAGAAATTGAATGGCCCCAGAGAACATCCTGATGCCAGAGCTAAATTTCTTGCAGGAAGTGCTGAGAGTGGACTCTTGGATTACCCCGGTAGATAAATAGACTTGTACAACAGAGGAGGTGGCCATTTTTGGTCTCCGCAGTTCCCTCTGCAAAGGCAGCCAAGGCCCGTAACATATTTCCTATTAGCTGCCTGTATTCAATGCACAACTTTACACTTGTGATCTGTATGTGACATGACAATACTTATGATAATAGAGAGCTGTCAATCTGATAAGGAGTGAGATCTGCCTTCTGAAAGGTGGAACCCCTTTCATAGTATCAGCACTGTCCTGTTAAATGCAATTTTGTTTTTAATGGGCCAGTGCTCTAAAACGTGAATGGGCAACAGATTTACAGATAATTTCAATTTTCTTCTCAGTGGATTTTGTGTGTGTGTGTGTGTGTGTGTGTGTGTGTGTGTGTGTGTGTTTTAATTGTACTTTAGGTTCTGGGGTACATGTGCAGATCATGCAGGATTGTTGCATAGGTACACACATGGCAATGTGGTTGCTGCCTCCATACCCCTGTCACCTACATCTGGCATTTCTCCCCATATTATCCCTCCCCAACCTCCCCACCCCTGCACTGTCCCTCTCTTGGCCCCCTCCAACAGACCCCAGTGTGTGATGCTCCCCTCCCTGTGTCCATGTGTTCTCATTGTTCAACACCCGCCTATGAGTGAGAACATTTGGTATTTGATTTTCTGTTCTTGTGTCAGTTTGCTGAGAATGATGGTTTCCAGATTGATCCATGTCCCTACAAAGCACACGAACTCATCATTTTTTATGGCTGCATAGTATTCCATGTGTATATGTGCCACATTTTCCTTGTCTAGTCTTTCGTCAATGGGCATTTGGGTTGGTTCTAGGTCTTTGCTATTGTAGAGTGCCACTATGAACATACATGTGCATGTGTCTTTATAATAGAATGATTTATAATCCTTTTGGTACATACCCAGTAATGGGATTGCTGGGTCAAATGGAATTTCTATTTCTAGGTCGTTGAGGAAGCACCACACTGTCTTCCACAATGGTTGAACTAGTTTACACTCACCAACAGTATAGAAGTGTTCATATTTCTCCACATCCTCTCCAGTATCTGTTGTCTCCAAATTTTTTAATGATCACCATTCTAACTGGTGTGAGGTGGTATCTCAATGTGGTTTTGATTTGCATTCTTTAATAATCAGTGATGGTAAGCATTTTTTCATATGTTTGTTGGCCTCATATATGTCTTCTTTTGAGAAGTGTCTGTTCATATCCTTCTCCCACTTTTGGATGGGTTTGTTTGTTTTGTTCTTGTAAATCTGTTTTAGTTCTTTGTAGATTCTGGATATTAGCCCTTTGTCAGATGGGTAGGTTGCAAAAATTTTTTCCCATTCTGTTGGTTGCTGATTAACTCTAACGATGGTTTCTTTTGCTGTGCAGAAGCTCTGGAGTTTAATTAGGTCCCATTTGTCTATTTTGGCTTTTGTTGCCGATGCTTTTGGTGTTTTAGTTATGAAGCCCTTGCCTATGCCTATGTCCTGAATGGTTTTGCGTAGGTTTTCTTCTAGGGTTTTTATGGTGTTAGGTCTTATGTTTAAGTCTTTAATCCATCTGGATTTAATTTTAGTGTAAGGTGTCAGGAAGGGGTCCAGTTTTCCCAACACCATTTATTAAACAGGGAGGATTTTGTGTTTTCTAACTGCTCCGCAATGAACATGTATTACTTCTGTGTTCAGATAAAATATTAAAAAATTTTAAAGATAAAAACTTGTAAAGTTGTAAAATAGGAACATCAGGACTAATCTAGTGAGCATGACTCAAGGAATAGGCACTCTGAAGCTAATGATTTAACAGCACACTGCGTTGATCATGATATCAATTTTGACTTCTCTGTGAAGAAAAATTGCAGGGGTCCTAAGAAAAGCCTTCTGGCTTCATTTTTCAGGTCAGAATGCCAAAGTAAACAAACAAACAGAAAAGGCTGAAACTACACTGTAGTTACAGATTTAACAGGACAGAGCGTTACTGTCTCTTCTCCTTTCCCCTTGCCCCTCATTTGCAGATGATCATCTTTCTACTGGCGGAAGGGCAGGAGATTTCTAACTTTCCTACTACCTTACTTTTAGAGAGGAAACAGGTGTCTATGTTCCATTTGTTTGCTAACCCAGTTGTTCCCTTTCTGTTATACCTACAGGCAGCTGGCTAAGAGTCTTGGGCAGGCTGGTGAAATTGAGCCTGAAACAGAAGGAATATTAACAGAGTATGGCGTGGATTTCTCTGATTTCTCTTCGGAAGTTCTAGAATGTCTTCCTCAAGGTCTGCCATGGAGAATTCCACCTGAGGAGTTCAGCAAGAGAAGGGATTTAAGGTAAGCACCTGAAACCCTTGAAGAACATATTTCACCCTTTCTGCCTTAACTTTCCTAGGGGCTAGGCTTAGATGTTTTCATCTTTCCATGAACATTCAAGTTCAGTTCAGTTGGGAATAGTGCTTTTGTACCACAGCTGGCAAATGATGGCCCATAGGCTCAATCTAGCCCACTACCTGTTTATGTACAACCCATGAGCTAAGCATGGTTTTTACATTTTTAAATGGTTGGGAAAAAATTAAAACAAGAACAATGTTTTATGAAAATTATATGAAATTCAGATTTCAGCAATCAGAAAGTTGCATTGGAACATGGCCATGCCTCTTTATTTTCTATGTTGCTTATGGCTTTTTTTTTGCACAGTAGCCCAGTTGATTAGTTGCAACCAAGACCATATGGCCAGCAAAGCCAAAAACAGTTACTGTCACCCTTTTATAGAAAAAGTTTGCTTACCCCTATTCTAGACCATTCTAATTTCAAAAGGTACAGTGCCCACTGCTATACCCCATAGGTTTGGTCAAGTGAAGACTTATCTAGTCAGAAGTGCTTTCCTTTAAACGGGCCTCTTCAGGCACACAGCAAAGGATTCAAGTCTTCTGTACTTGGAGCCTCATTTTAAAGCCTTACTTTTAGGTCTGGAATTTGTTGGAAAGTACTTTTGTGGTATTTTTATAACAACATCTTCTTTGAAGATGTTTCTTCATTGTGGGATGTTAGTTCTTTTCTGATATTTCTCTTCAGAATTTGGTTTCAGTACTGGCATTCATTTTGGATGCCACATGGAGATAGTTAGAACCAAGAAACTTTTCATACAACCCACTGGGGCTATGGAAGGTTTTTGCTAAGGTCATCCCATGTCAGAGTCATTTCCACCACACTTGCTCGCTTCATGCATCTGAACTTATGACACCTTCATCTCTGGGTGCCTGTTACCCAACTAGTTTGTGAATACTCCCTCTCTGCACCCTCGTACTGTTGTATCTTTTAGTAATTTACTGCCTTTTTGTTTTCTTATTGAGGTTAGGCAAGGAAAAGGAGATCATCCTTAGTCCTCTTTCCTACTTGTTAATATCTCTCATAGAACGCATATTACATTTGAAGTCAGTTAACCCATATTGCATTCCTGGATTTTAATAGTAACCTCTTTATCACTGAACCCCTACTAGCACATGTGTTGTTTCTTGAGGGGCTCTGAGGTCTTGGGCCCATAATGTTAACCTCTCTGAACCTTTGTTTTCTCTTTTACAAATTGAGGGGTTTGTTTTCTGAGGTCATTTCCTGAATCTAGGAATCTGTCAAATGATGTAGTGGGAAAAGAACGCTGCAATGAATTACTGACCCTTATTGTTTGAAGTATAATTAGTATAGCCATGCTGCAGTATCTATCAAAATTTTAAATGCACCTACTCCTGCACCGCAAACTCTACTCGAAGAAGTATACAGAAATATATGTACAAGAATGTTCATTGCTGTCTTGTCATAAAAGTTAAAAATTAATGACACTGCTAATGTCCATCAATAAAGGAATGGTTTAGTAACCTGTGTTATATCAATATGATAGCATTCCTTGCAGCTCTGCAAAAAGGAGCTGTATTCATGTTGACTTTCCTAGAAGAATGGCTATAATATATTATGAAATAAAAGAAGCAAGTTTCAGAACAGTATGAATATGAGCCTATGTTTTGTAAAGTAATACAAAAACTACATAAATGTACACATATACATATATGTGGATACCTACACACATAAATGTATATATGCATAGAAAAAGGCCTGGAAGGAAATAAACTGTTAACAGTGACTATCATGGATAGTGGATTCAGTGGAGTGGTAAGGTAATAGGGAAGTGAACTGTGACTTTTCCTTTTGCATACTGCCATACTATTCAAACTATTATTTTTAAGACAGAGTCTTACTCTGTTGCCCAGGTGGGAGTGCAATGGTGCAATCATCTTTCACTATAGTCTTGAATTCTTGGACTGAAGTGATCCTCTGCCTTTGCTTCCCAAAGTGCTGGGATTATAAGCGTGTGCCACCATGCCTGGCTAATTCTTTTATTTTACTTTTGTAGAGATGGGGTCTTGCTGTGTTGAGCAGGCTGGTTTTGAGCTCCTGGCCCCAAGAGATTTTCCTACCTTGGCCTCCCAAAGTACTGGGATTACAGGCATGAACCACTGTACTGGGTCCAAAATGTTTTTTAAAGTCACTTGTGTAACTTTTGTCACAAAATAGAAGTATTTCATTTTTTTCTAGCCTCTTAGCCTGCAGGTAAATAATAAGCACGTTAGTAGTTATGGGACCCAATATTGCTGTAAGTTCCCTCTCATGGCTCTACCTTGCCATTTCTTTGACCTTTATTGCCTTCTGGTTTAAACCATGGAATAAGAGGTCCTTAGTGAGACCCTGACTCTATTCAAAATAGAAAAATCAAACTCTTCTCCAGGCACAGTGGCATGTGCCTACTTGGGAGGCTGAGGCGGGAGGATTGTTTGAGCCTGGGTGTTTGAGGTTGCAGTGAGCTATAATCATTGCCACTGCACTCCAGCCTGGGCAGCAGAGCAAGAATCTGTTTAAGGGAGTAAAAGAAAAGAAAAGGAAAGAAAAGAAAGGAAACCTTTCTCTGCAGAAAGTGTCTATTAAAATATAACTTAAATACAAACACACACACATTCACACACTTCTGCGTGCCTTGTGAAAGGATCCAAAGACAGAAGGAGTTTGTAGGGTGCTCTTTGCAATTAATGAAGTAACAAGGATTTTTAAAAAAAATTACTTTTGAGCCGGGCACGGTGGTTCATGCCTGTAATTCCAGCACTTTGGGAGGCCGAGGCGGGCAGATCACAAGGTCAAGAGATCGAGACTATCCTGGCCAACATGGTGAAACCCTGTCTCTACCAAAAATACAAAAATTAGCTGGGAGTGATGGTTCGCACCTGTAGTCCTAGCTACTCGGGAGGCTGAGGCAGGAAAATTACTTGAACCCAGGAGACAAAGGCTACAGTGAGCCGAGATCGTGCCACTGCATTCCAGCCTGGTGACAGAGTGAGACTCAGTCTCAAAAAAAAAAAAAAAAAATTTTGTCTGGCGCAGTGGCTCACACCTGTAATCTGAGCACTTTGGGGGACGAGGTGGGTGGATCACTTGAGGTCAGGAGTTCAAGACCAGCCTGGCCACCATGGTGAAACTTCGTCCCTACTAAAAATACAAAAATTAGCTGGGCTTGGTGGCAGTCACCTGTAATCCCAGCTACTTGGGAGGCTGAGACAGGGGAATTGCTTGAACCCAGGAGGCAGAGGTTGCAGTGAGCTGAGATCATGCAACTGTACTCCAGCCTGGGCAATAGAACAAGACTCAGTCTCAAAAAGAAAAAAAAAAAATTACTTTAACCTTAAAACATGTTATCCTTGCCCATTATCCTCAGAATTATGTTTCTAAAATTCAAATCTGATTTATTTTACTTCTTTGCATTTAAAATTTTTCTAATGTTTCTTAATGCCTAAGGTAGTAATCTCTGAAGTTTAGAGATTACTACTTTAGGCATCAAGAAGTAATGTAGTAAATTCCCAGTCATGTATCTTTATTTTAAAATTGTAAATGAATTTACTAAATCACTAATCTGTTATGTACATTCTAAACATAAGTAAAAATAGAAAAATAAAAACGAAGCGAGAAATAAAATTTTAAATATTTTCATTTTACTTACAAAAGTGTAGAAAACTGTTTATATAGTAATTTACTTTTGGTGAAAGCAATATTGTTGAATAATATTCTTTATTATATTTATTAAAATTTTACTTTTAACAAGTGATATGGAAATTCAGAGGTCTGATTCTAAGTTCTGTATGTTTTGGTACTCGGTTTTAATGATTATCATAATTGAAAAGGATATATGTTTAGAAGATGTGAGCTAAGCTTACAAAATCATAATACTCATCTCTCAATTCTATTCATGAATTATATTCCAATTCATTTTGAAATTTAGCTAATAAATTTCCATCTTTTCTGATGTCAGTTCTTGTGGATTCATTGAAAAGTGCTTTGTTTTTAGATTAAAAAATAGATTTATAATTTCCAGTTACCCTTTAGTTGGTATTTTTAAAAACTGGTTAGAAAATTCAGCCAGGCGTGATGGCTCACACCTGTAATCCCAGCACTTTGGGAGGCTGAGGTAGGCAGATCGACCTTCCTGAGGTCAGGAGTTCGAGACCAGCCTGACTAACATGGCGAAACCCTGTCTCTACTAAAAATGAGCAAGGCGTGGTAGCAGGTGCCCTGTAATCCCAGCTACTCAGGAGGCTGAGGCAAGAGAATTGCTTTAACCCAGGAGGTGGAGGTTACAGCCAAGCTTATACCACTGCACTCCGGCCTGGGCGACAGAGCAAGACTCTGGTTCAAAAAAAAATTATAGTAAGAAGTTTAAATCTATAGATATCAATTATTTTGTAGTTTATACACGTACATCATTTTACGCCCCAAATAATATGACAATGGAAGTATTTCAAAACATCCATTTAAAAAACGTTATCTTTAAAATTTGAACATGTTATTTTGTTTCAAAATGCAATTTTTTTTTTCTTATTATTAAAATGCCACCTTTACCTTGAAGGACAGATTATGTTTAACTTTTGAAAGTATCTGCTAGGTGACATATGATTGACAGCCATTGTTTTGAAATCATAATGTAGCTGGAGATGAATTCATATTAGATGCAGAAGAAATGTCAGTGTTGCCATTTTTCTAGTGTTGGTGGTATCACCAGTAGTGTTAGTGGTTTAGTATTATCTTCAATATGTGGATCTTTGCAGTCATCTTTTTTAGCCACTTGCCTTTTTTGTAAGGATTAGTTTAACTAAAAGTAGATAATACTTAAGAATCCATGTGCCTGGGCATAAGACCCATTAGTTGCAGTTAGCGAAAGCATAGGAACTAAGAGTGCCAGTGTCATTGCCTTTGTGTTCTGGAACGCCAACTCTTTCATCTGTACACCTTACCTACCATCTGACCCACACATCTAGTGAGGGTGCCAGGGTTAATTCATGTAGTTATGTAGTGTCAGTTAGTTCCTTATTATTTAATACACATAAAGAGAAGCCATAAGTATGTGGAGTGAGCTTCAGTGATGTAGTTGGTTGACATGCGGTACTGTACAGCAGTAGGTAAGCATGTGGAGGTTTTCGAATCTGGTAATCTTTTCTTTTTTTGACTGTTTTTTTGATGGATTTATTCAGTTTTTATACCAAAAATATTTATTGAACACCAATCATGGGCACTGAGGATACAACAGTGAACAAAAATAGATGTATTCTCTGCCCTTGCGAAACTCTCAGCTTTGCAGCAGCAGAACATGAATGAAATTGTTAAGCAGTAGTCAAATGTGGAATTGTAATGAAGGAGAGGGGTGCCTGATGCAAGTGTCTGTGATCATGTGTTTGTGATCACACTGACATCTTCTGCTCTGAGATCCACTGCCTTCAAAGAGCTTATAAAATCAGTTTTCATTTTCCTAAGAATGTCAAAAGAAGTAGGATTGAGTCCCAGCACATGCTGAAAAATATGTGCTGCATTGAATAAATTAATACATATTTTGTAAACGAATAAAATCAGCCCTTTTTCAAATATTTATTTGCATATTGTTTATATATAGTATGTGTGTATATATATATATAATATGTATACATATGGATATATAATATATGTCACATACTGAGTTAGCCACTGGAAATGCAAAGACAACCAAGGGCCGGCCCTTGTTCTTCAGGGAGACAGATTTGTACTCAGATGAATTACAGTGGACAATGGCAAGTGCTGTAATATAGGTATGAGCAGACTGCCAGGGTCATTGGTGCATGAGGTGAGATCTGAAAAAATGAGCAGGTATAGAGGGAACTAGACTGACTAAAGTTGTCTTCATTTCATGGCTGCAGAAAGGCAGTATGTTCCCTTCAGACTTCAGGATCCTTCTGTAACAGGGCTTGCAAGTCCTATGGTTTGGTCAGTTGATCCCCTCTTCTGGGTCACCGTGCCTTAGAGCCTGCAGTGTTACTCTGGCTCTAGCTACATAAGAACTTCTACATACCCGTTTCGATTTGGTATTTGAACGATTATATTTGGAACAGAAAAGTTCCATCAATCTTTAAACCTCATAATCCAATTATGTCAGTAAAATTCCAGTTTTTTGGTCCAATGGAATTGGGGTAATATTTTGCAAACTGAAGTTGAGAGAAATAGTGTTTATTTTGAAAAGAAAAATGGTTGGTTAGCAATTTTCAAGAAGTTAGGCTTGCGTGAACTCCTAGGGGCCATATAGCCCTCCTGATTGGGGTCACCATTTTTCTGGACCTCGGCTCTAGTCTCTGAAGAGTCCCTGCTTGCATGGCCTAGACCTGTTACTGTCTTTAGGAAGGCATCTGAAGCTTTAAAAAAGAAAAGTAACATAAGTACTGCAAAACTTTGAGGATGAGGAAGATAATATGTTCAAGGAAACTGCTTAAAGGGGGGTTGCATCAGAAGCTCAAGAAACCCAGAAGTTATTTCTGAGACTGGCTCCAGTTATTTCTAATTTCATTCATATTGTTTTGTTTCCTTTGTTGCTAAACTGGAATGGGAAACCAAAGCCTAAAAGCTCAATTAAACTGGAAAATGAAAACCTAAATATCGGAGCGGGGAAGATACCACACTAAGCCGATTTTTATGTTTTTCCTGTAGTTGGTATTATTATGGAAGTTTGAATCATGTCACTTTTTAGTAAAACCATGAGTTTCATTGAAGAGGAGGTGGTTTCTATAGCTTTTTACAAGAGACCTTGTGGGTATCTGTTTCTTTACTATTCCCTCAATAAAAAGGAAGCCCAGTGACCTCCACCAGACCATTACAAATGTGAAACTTGGCACTTAAAATTGCTTGCTCTAAATTTTCCAATTGCTTTCTCTCTTTTTTTCCATTTAATGTCGTTCTGCCAACTAGTGATTTTATTATTATAAGCAGGACATTGTATTCACTTTTAAGAAGAAATATGAAGCTGGAGGTAAAATTACAAACTGCAGCTTCTCAGCTGCCAAAATAGAAAACAATGAGCTAAAAATACTAAGCACAGAAAGGGGGTTGTGGTAAGAAATACTGAAAAATCTTCAAGATGGAGCTGTTCCAAATAGACAGAAATTTCCTCTCACTCCAGGTAAAACCAACCTTGAAATAGCAACTTGAAAGAAGAGTCACATAATACTAACCTCTTTCAGGTCAACCGTTTTGTGGGAAAGCTTTCAAACATAACTAACATTAAGTGACTAATGATCTTGCTGTTTATCAGGAAGTCCAATATGATTAAATTGCCATTTAGAAAGGTTCCTCTGGTAAGACAGTGTGGCAGAATTGAAGGAGCACTAAAAGTCAGTCCTAGTTCTCCCCAGGGCCTAGCTGGTGACTTTAGGCAAATCAGTTAAATCTGGGCAAGTGGAAAGGAGTGAGCAATTTTATCTTTTGTGAAATGGATTTTTGACCAGATTAGGATTTTTCAAAACGTGTTGCTAGGTCATGAATAGATGTCATGCAGAAAAAGGATCTGCAGGCAAATATTTTTGGAAAACAGTGGGTTAATAGATTTCTTAGAGTTTCTTCTCATGGATTAGTATTCCTTAGAATACATTTTGCAACTTTCTTAACTAGGTATTTCAAACTCCTCTAGCTTTAACAGTGCATAACTCTGTATTTGAAATGTCCTTTCTTAGTTATTTAGAACTATCTCATTTTTGGATTTGAAAGAAAATGGTATCCCATCAGCGACTGACTGCTGCATTTATCTGACAAATAAATATCGACTGTGCCCCACCATGGTCCACACAGGAAAGATAATTATGGAGGAAATTCATGAGTTGTGCTTTAAATCTCAGTTCTTCGATTGCCAAGGGAACCCCTTATTTCCTTAGCTGGAGGGAAGCAAGATTAAATTGTTTGGCATCAAATGGGGAAGCTGTCATTGTCATTTGAAACTACTGGCAGTAGTATTCCTTTCATGCAAATCCCAAGGCACTGTGAAATTACACGAAATGCATAGATAGTAACAAGGATTAATGGGCCCTAAAGTAGATACACAACTGGACGTACTTAATTGTAAATATTTAGTACTTCATCAGCCCATAAAATTCATGTTGATAAATGCATTGCTCTCAGAGAAGACAAATACTCAAAGATCAGTAGATTTTTGTCTGAACAGGTGGAAAAATGCCTACTGGCAGGAGACAATACTCACATTTATTCCCTAGAAATATTTTTATAGCACTGTAGAAATATGAGTACATGGGCAAGATAATTTCCATATCTTCTAATAAAATCTGTTTGGAAATTATACTATAATGATATTTAAAAATTTCATTTTGTAATATAAGATTTGGAGTAAATTGGAGTATAAAGATAACTAAATGTCAGTGTGGCAGTCTGTTTTTCATATTGAGATATTCAAATACCATAAAATTAATCTTTTTAAATTCAGTGGTTTAAGGCCGGGCGTGGTGGCTCAAGCCTGTAATCCCAGCACTTTGGGAGGCCGAGGCGGGTGGATCACGAGGTCAAGAGATCAAGACCATCCTGGTCAGCATGGTGAAACCCCGTCTCTACTAAAACTACAAAAAATTAGCTGGGCATGGTGGTGCGTGCCTGTAGTCCCAGCTACTCAGGAGGCTGAGGCAGGAGAATTGCCTGAACCCAGGAGGCGGAGGTTGCGGTGAGCCGAGATCGCGCCATTGCACTCCAGCCTGGGTAACAAGAGCGAAACTCCGTCTCAAAAAAAAAAAAAAAAAAAAAAAATTCAGTGGTTTCTTGTATATTAATATACTTGTTCAACCATCACCACTATCTAATTCCAGGACATTTTTATCACCCCCAAAAGAAATCCCATTAGCAGTTACTCCTCATTCCCTCTCCCCCTAGCTTCTCACAACTACGAATCTATTTGCAATCTCTGTGGATTTCCCTATTCTGAACATTTTATATAAATGGAGTCATACAGTAAGTTGCCTTTGGTAACCAACTTCTTTTACTTGACATAATGTTTTCAAGGTTCATCCATGTTGTTGCATATATCAGAACATAATACTGGTTTATAGCTGAATAATATTCTATTGTATGGATATTTCACATTTTGTTTATTCATTAGTTGATGGACATTTGGGTTGATTCCCCAGCTTGACTATTATGAATAATACTGTTATGAATATTTGTGTCCAGGTGTTGGTGTGGACATTCAGTTATCTTGGGCATATACCTAGGACTGAAATTGCTGGGTCATATTGTCAGTCTACTTTTAGAGTAACTGTGAAACTATTTTTCAAAGTAGCTGTACCATTTGCATTCCCCATGGCAATGTATGAGGGTCTCAGTTGCTCCATATCCTAACACTTGTTATCTGTATTTGTGATTATAGTCATCATTGTAGGTGTGGGGTAGTATCTCATTGTGGTTTTGATTTGCATTTCTGTCATGACTAATGAGGCTGAATGTAATTTGATGTACTTATTGGTCATTTGTATATTTTCTTTGAAGAAAGATCTATTCAGATAATATCTGTTCAGATACTATGTCATTTTTTAAATTGGATTGCCTTTTGATTGTTGAGTTATACAAGCAGTTTCTATATTCCAAATACTGGTCATTTATCAGATATATGATTTGCAGATATTTTCTCCTACTTGTGGGCCAGCTGTCTTTTCACTTTCTTGATGGTGTTCTTAGAAGCACAAAGTGAAAATTTGATGAAGGCCAGTTTAGTCTGTTTTTCCTTGGTTGCTTGTGTTTTGGTGTCATATCTAAGAAACCATTGGCAGAGATCATAAAGATTTAGACATATGTTTTCTTTTTGTTTGTTTGTTTTGAGACGGTGTCTTGCCCTGTCACCCAGGCTGGAATGCAGTCATGCGAGCTTGGCTGCAATCTCCACCTCTTGGGTTCAAGAGATTCTCCTGCCTCAGCCTCCCGAGTAGCTGTAATTACAGGCACCTGCAACCATACCCAGCCAATTTTTTTAATTTGTTTAAGTAGAGATGGGGTTTTGCCATGTTGGCCAGAGTGGTCTCCAACTCCTAACCTTAAGTGATCCACCCAGTTTGGCCTCCCAAAGTGCTAGGATTACAGGTGTGAGCTACTGTGCTTGGCCAACATAAGTTTTCTTCTTTGAACTTTATATCATTAGTTGTTATATTTATGATTCATTTGTAGTTAATCTTTGTAAATGGTGTGAGGTATGGGTCAAATTTCATTTTTTTGCTTGTGGATAACCAGTTGTTTCAGCATCATAAGAAAAACTTGTTAACAAGACGATTTTTTCTTCATAAAATTGTCTTGGCATTTCTTGTCAAAAATTATTTGGCCATAAATGTATTGGTTTATTTCTGGACTCTCAATTCTGTTCCATTGATCTGTATATCTGTCTTTATGCCAGTACCACACTGTCTAAATTATTGTAACTTTGTAGTGAGTTTTGAAATTGAGATGTGTGATTATTCCAACTGTGCTTTATTTTTTTCTTTCAGATTTTTCCACTATTCTGGGTTCCTTGCATTTCCATATAAATTTTAGGATCAGCTTGTCAATTTCAAGAGGCATTCAGCATTTTCATAGGAATTTCTCTGAGTTTGTAGATCAGTTTGGGGAGCACTTCCATCTTTTTTTTTTTTTTTTTTTTTTTTTTTTTTTTTTTTTTTTTTTTTTTTTTTTTTTTTTTTTTTTTTTTTTTTTTTTTTTTTTTTTTTTTTTTTTTTTTTTTGTTTCACTCTTGTTACCCAGGCTGGAGTGCAATGGCGTGATCTCGGCTCACCGCAACCTCCGCCTCCCGGGTTCAGGCAATTCTCCTGCCCCAGCCTCCTGAGTCGCTGGGATTACAGGCACGCGCCACCATGCCCAGCTAATTTTTTGTATTTTTAGTAGAGACGGGGTTTCACGGTGTTGACCAGGATGGTCTCGATCTCTTGACCTCGTGATCCACCCGCCTCGGCCTCCCAAAGTGCTGGGATTACAGGCGTGAGCCACCGCGCCCAGCCCTGGAGCACTTCCATCTTAACACTGTGAAGTCTTCCAACCTATGAACGTGGGCTATCTTTCTATTACTTAGGTCTTTAATTTCTTTCAATGACGTTTTGTAGTTTTCAGTATGCAAGGTTTTTTATTAAATTTAATCCTACATATTTTTTCTTTTTGATGCTGTTATAAATGAAATTGTTTTTTAAATTTCGTTTCCAAATTATTCATTGTTAATGTTTAGAAATATATTTGATATTTATATATAGACCTGGTGTCCTGCAGTCTTACAAAAATCATTTGTTGGATGGACATGGTGGCTCAGGCCTGTAATCCCAGCACTTTGGGAAGCTGAGGCTGGTGGATCGCTTGAGGTCAGGAATTTGAGACCAGCCTGGCTAACATAGTGAAACCCTATCTCTACTAAAAATACAAAAATTAGCCGGGCTTGGTGGCAGACATCTGTAATCCCAGCTACTCAAGAGGCTGAGGCAGGAGAATCGCTTGAACCTGGGAGGCAGAGGCGGCAGTGAGCTGATATCACGCCACTCTGCTCCAGCCTGGTTAACAGTGTGAGACTCCACCTCAAAACAAAACAAAACGAAACGAAACGAAACGAAACGAAACGAAACGAAACGAAACAAAACAAAACATATTTGTTAGCTCTGTTTTTCCTGGATACTGTGGAATTTCCTATATTTAGAAGTTTGTATCATCTGCAAATAGAGATAGTTTTACCCTTCCTTTCTAATTTGATTGCCTTTTATTTCCTTTTCTTATCCAGTTACTCAAGCTAGGACCTTCAATAGAGTGTTGAGTAGAATTAATGGGAGTGGGCCTCTTTTGTACCTGATCTTGAGAAGGGAAAGCACTAATTCAGGATTTTTGTTTGTTTTTTGCTTTTTTGAAGCAGAGTCTTGCTCTGTTGCCCAGGCTGGAGTGCAGTGGTACAATCGCAGCTCACTACAATTCCGGGCTTAAGTGATCCTCCCAGCTCAGCCTCCTAAGTAGCTGGGACAACAAGGTGTGCCACCATACCTAGCTAAGTTTTGTATTTTTTTGTAGAGGTGGGGTTTCACCATGTTGCCTGGTCTGGTCTTGAACTCTTGGGCTCAAGAGATCTGCCCACCTCAGCCTCCAAAAGTGTTGGGATTACAGGTATGAGTCACAGCACCCAGCCCAGTCTTTCAATATTAATTTTAATGCAAGATTTGGGGTTTTGTAGATGCTCTCTCTGACACTGAACGCTTTTCCTTCTAGTCCTAATTTGTTGACTGGTTTTCTCATGGAAGAGTGTTGGATTTTGTCAAATGGTTTTTCCAGCTGTTGAGATGGTCATATGATTTTTGTTCTTTATTAATCTGTTTCATTGATTGACTTTCATATGTTGAGCCATTGCATTCCTGGGATAAAATTCCACCCTTGTTGTGGTGTATAATCCTTTTTACATTGCTAGATTTGGTTTACTGTACTGGATTTCCTTTTAGAAGTTTTGCTGCTGCTCCTTTTTTTTTTCTTTCTTTCTTTTTTTTGAGACATGAGTCTCGCTCTGTTGCCCAGGCTGAAGTGCAGTGGCACAATCTCAGCTCATTGCAGCCTCCACCTCCTGGGTTCAAGGGATTCTCCTGCCTCAGCCTCGCAAGTACCTGGAATTACAGGTACTTACCGTCAACACTTGGCTAATTTTTTGTGTTTTTAGTAAAGGCAAGGTTTCACCATGTTCGCCAGGCTGGTCTCGAATCCTGACCTCAACTGATCCACCTCCCTCGGCCTCCCAAAGTGCTGGGATTGAGGGCATGAGCCACTGCACCTGGCTTCTTCCTAGAAATTTGTCTTTTGCCTCTTGGTTATCTAATTTATTGGCATATCGTTGTTATTAGTATTCCCTTATAATCTTTTCTGTTTCTGTAAGATTCGTAGTAATATTTGCTCTTTCATTTGTTAGTTTAGTAATTTGAATCAACCCCCCCCCCTTTTAGTCAGCTTAGCTCAGGGTTTGTCAATTTTGTTGATCTTTTCACATAGCCAGCTTTTAGTTTTATTCTTCTCTTACTTTTTTACTCTCTTTTTCATTTATTTCTAATGTTTATTATTTTCTTTTTTTCTGCTTGCTTAGGTTTAGTTCGTTCTTCTTTAGTTAGTTTCTTAAGGTGGAAGTTTTTATTGAGTTCAGATCTTTCTATGTTGGTTTTTTTTTTTTTTTTTTT
>NW_016107907.1:489035-496922 GCF_001604975.1 Cebus imitator
CTGGAGAGCAGTGACATGATCTCAGCTCACTATAACCTCCGCCTCCTGGGTTCAAGTGATTCTCCTGCCTCAGCCTCCCAAGTAGCTGGGATACAGGCGTGCACCACTACGTCTGGCTAATTTTTGTGTGTATATTTGCAGCTATAAACCTCCCTCCCTATTTCCCTGATTGCTTTAGCTGCATCCCATAAATTTTGGTAGGTTATGTTTTGTTTTCATTTATTTCTAAATATTTTAAAATTTCCTTTGAGATTTCTTCTTTGACCTATTTTTTATTTAGGAGTAGGTTGTTTAATTTCTACACATTTGTGAATTTCTTCAATTTCTTTATTAATTTCTAATTCCATACTATTTTGGTCAGATAACATACTTTGTATGATTTTAGTCCTTGTATATTTATTGAAACTTGTTATATGGTACAGAGAATGTTCCATATCCACTTTAAAAGAATGTGTCTTCTGCTCTTGTTGGAGTGTTCTGTAGATATCTGTGAGATCTAGTTGATTTATACTTTTGTTCAAGCTTTTTGTTTCCTTGTTTATCTTTTGTCTAGTTTTTCTCTCTGTTACTGGATGTTGTGTATTGATGTATATTACATTTTAATTCTATATTTCTCCCTTAAGTTCTGACATTTTTTGCTTTGAGTATTTTATGGCTTTGTTGTTAGGTGCATATATGTTTGTAATTGTTTCATTTTCTAGATGGAATGACCCTATTATTATAAAATGTTATCCTTTGTCTTTAGTAATACTTTTTGCCTTGAATTCTATTTTGTCTGCTATTGGTTTGGCTAATCCAGCTGTCCTTTGTTACTGTTTGCATGGCACACATACATGCACATACACACATACAAATAAATACTATTAAATAATATAATGTAGCAACTCTGGAAATCATCTCACCTCTCTTCATCTCCAAGGTTTGCTGTTATTGCTGTTTTTTCTTTCTGCTGTTCATTTTTTGACTTTGCTGAGCTATTCTTTTGCATCTGTGCTGTGGTCTGAATGTTTGTGTTCCCTCTAAGTTCATAGGTTAAAACTCTAACCCTCAAATTATAGTTTAGGGAGGCGATTAAGTCAAGGGTAGAGCCCTCATGAATGGGATTCGTGCCCTTACAAAAAGAAGCACGAGAAAGAAACCTCACCCCTTTCACCATGTGAGGACACAGTAAAAAGGTGACATTCATGTGGAAGTAGACCTTCATCAGATATTGAGTCTGCCAGTGCCTTGATCTTGGACTTTCCACTGTCCAAAACTGTGAGAAATAAATGTTATAAGCCACCCAATTTATAGTATTTTGTTATAGCAACTCAAAGAGACAAATTCTGTGTTATTTGAAGCCACTGAAATCTCTGCTTGGCTAGCTTAAGGGTCAGCTAAGGAATAAACAGATGTTTCCTTAAATATTTGAAAACAGTAAGTCTGTTACCGTTTGTTGAGAGACTCTGTGTAGACTCACACCTTCAATGCTTAGGCATACACTTTACAACTCCGCTGTAGCCTTTACTTCCTGCCATTGTGAAGCTTCAGGGTCAGCCAGAAATGAGAGCATAAGACCTTCTTAAGTCTTTCTTGGTGTTGTGCACAGTCCTATGTGTGAGTGTGACCATCTTGATCCCCAGGAATGTGTCAGACCTTTTCACAGCCCTTTATAGATGCCTCATTCTCCAGCTTTTCCTTTTAATTTTTTTGTTCAGCTCTTCATCTCAGACAGCTGCAATGTTGCTTAAATGCTGCTGAATGTTTTTGATGAACATCCCTGGGGCTGTAAGGCTGTTTGCAGTGAACAAGGTTTGAGGAAGGTCAAATTAAGCAAACCTTGTGAATAGGGTTTTCAGGGAACTGCTGGACAGGTCAAATAATGACATTTCTCCTGTGGTGCAGTTTTTAGGGTGCTCTAAAAGTGTTCTGGCTGTTCCCGTGGCGCCAGGCTGCTGGTTTTCACCACGATTACAATGCTGTTGATTTTAAGGCTACTGTAGAGCTAGAGAGAGGAGTGTGAGAATACGGAAAGTAAAACTTTACAAAGTTCACTGTCCTTGTTCATATTTAGCCATTTTTCTTGAGTAATTGCACCTTGGAATGTTAAAAGCCTGTGGTTAATTTCCAGAGTTATGCAAAATTTGATTTTGACAGTTTTGCCCAGTGTTGTTACTTATAAGGAGTAGTAGCTTTTCAGAGATCTGTACTTTGCCAGTCCCACTGATGTGACTCTCAAGTCTCTTCACTTTTATTGCCTGAGTTGGAGGTAAAAGAAGACAATGTCTTGCAGAAAAGCTACAGGCTTTCCAGGGAAAATAACAGATAGAGTGAAAGGAAGATAGAATTTGAAAATAAAGTCAGGTGCATGGCTCACGCCTATAATCCCAGTACTTGGGAGGTCCAGTACTTGGGGTTGATTGATTGAGTCCAGGAGTTCCAGACTAGCCTGGGCAACACAGCAAAACCCCATTTCTACAGAAAAGTACAAAAATTAGCTGGGCGTGGTGGCATGTGCCTCTAGTCCCAGCTACTAGGGAGGCTGAGATGAGACGATCACTTGAGCCCAGGAGGGTGAGGGTGCAGTGAGCTGTGATCGCACCACTGCACTCTAACCTGGGAAACGCAGCAAGGCTCTGTCTCAAAAAAAAGTGAAAAGAAAAAAGCACAGAGTAGTCAGTAATTGTGTGGGCAAATTTTTCTTAAGATTAGTAGGGTAGCCTGACATTCATATTAAGGCAGGTCAAAAATGAAATGATCAACTCTGTTGATAATAGGAAAAGAGGGAAATAAATTTCTTAGCTTCCTATACAATATCCTGTTCTGCTTTCAGTCCTTCATCTTTCCCCAGTTTTACTCTGTCATAGTTCTCTGTATTAACCTATGCCTTGCATTGTACTTCATCCATTTTCCAGGGCCCATCTTAAATGCTTAAATCCTTTGTCTTCTCCCTCTAGAACAGTTAGCCGTGTTCTCTCTTCTCCCTTGGCAGTCTACTCACTCGCCATAACGTACTCTAATTTACTTACATATGACTCAGTCTGTCTGATGGGTAGCAAAGTTCTCATCAAGAACAAGAACTGGGTGTTACTTTTCTGTTTCTGGGTGCTAACTCAGTACATGGCATATAATAAATTATATGTAACTATGTACAGGATAAAAGAAGGGAGGAAAAGGGAAAAGATAAGGTTTTGTTGAGGAGTTTTAAGAGTATGTATTAACTTTCTCAATATATAATATGTTTTTTAGCAAGTGCTAGGACTCATTTCTGTTTCTTTGCGGTATTTCTAGGAAAACGAGTATTGATAAAACATAGTGTGGTACCTTTAAAGAGGTTGTAATACAGTGGGAAAATTAGGTAGGAAAACATCTTAAATAATAAATGTTAAAATTACTATAATAAAATGAGAGGCACAGCATCTGTTTCTGGCAAAGATGAAATATACCCATTCCTCTCAGATCCTTTTCTTACAACTAAAAACATGGACATAACATGACAAACAAGCATAGGAATATTCGGGAAAGGTAGGAAAACAAAGCTAGACTGCCTAGGAATCTCAAGACTTGAAGAACAACATGGCAGTAATTTCCTCGGGTTTCCTTTTTGCCTTTCATATATCCCAGACATGGTGCTACGGATGTCACCACCCTGGTGGAATGGCCAAAAAGCACAGGAAAAGTTATCTCCAAGAAAAACTTGTCTCCTCTAGTCAAAGGATCAGGAAAAGGATGGTCTAATGCCTATGCCCACTGTATGTTAGCCCAGCACCAATGGAAAAGTCCCACCACCACCACATAATACACATGAACACTCTACAGCTGCAGTGGAACTGAGCAAGATGTAAATATTGCACACATGATCATCCTGTCTTATGAAATCAAGCAGCGATGCTCCAATTCTTGCAACTGGTGGTTTCCATGGTACTGAGGAGTGAGTTAATCTTCCATCTTGCCTACCAGATGCATATGATACCCCACTTCCCTCTTTGGGAGGTGTCAGCTGATCTAAAGTAGCAGGGCAGAGCAGTTGGCAGTGCTCTAACCCCCCTGCCAGTGTCTGCAGAACCAAGTGAGAAGCTGATGTCATTCCCCATCCAGGAGAGGCCGACTGTGTTCAAATTCCCCTAATGGGGTAGTTTGGGCAGAGCCGAGGATGAAGCTGATCTCCCATTCTCCATCCAGTAAAAGTAGGCAGTGCTCCAGTTTTCCTACCAGAATAATGTCAGCAGGTTCCAGTGGTGAGATAAGCTTCTAACCCTACCTGGCAGCAAAGAAACTTAATGAGGCAGGGCAAGTTTCCTGGTACCAGTGAGACCCAGTACAAACTGAGCCTCCACTTCCTACCAGCATAAACAAAGTGGTACAAGGTAGGTATAGTGGACACTTACCTCCTTCCCTTCCCAGATGTCAACAGGGAGCTGGGCTTCTGCCTCCAGACTGCAGCAACAAAGGTGTGTGTGTGCCAGACTTCCAATTTCCCTTTTCTTGGAGGCAGTGGCTTTTTGAAGGGAATGAGACAGCAGTAGTTGGTACCCTTCTTCTACCAGGTAGTTGTCAGCCAAGAGGGTAGCTGAATTTCCACTCACGCATCTGTACTGGGGCAGTGTGAGTCAGTGCTCCTTTTCTGCTGCAGAGCCCAGCAGGAAGCTGACCACACACACCTACCTGTCTCTTGTACTGTACCTCAGTTGGGGATTGCTGACTAAAAAAATAGATTAAATAGGATGCAGAATCTCATAATATAATGTCCAGAATATCTAGGGGTCAACAGAAAATCACTCTTTATGCCAAGAACCAGTAAAATCACAATGTCAATGAGAAAAGACAACTGATATCAACACCTTAGATTTTGCGATGATCTGACAAAGATTTTAAAGCAGCTTTATAAAAATGGTTTAACAAATAACAAATTATCTGGAAACAAATGAAAAAAATAGAAAATCTCAACAAAGAAATAGAAGCTTTTAAAAAACAACCAAATGGAAAATATAGGAGTGAAAAATATTATCACCAAAAGAAAAAAAGCCTTACTAGGTAGACTCTATGGTTGATTAGAGATGACAGGTTAGAATTAGTGAACTGGAAGACAGATCAATAGAATTACCTAGTAAGAACAACAGGGACCTGTGAACAATTACAAAAGAGTTAACATTTGTGTCACTGGAGGCCAGAACAAGAGGAGAGAGTGACGAGGACTGGAAAAGTATTCAAAGGAATAATGGCTGGTAACTTCCCAAATGTGGCCAATGACTTAAGCCTACAGTTTCAAGAAGCTGAGCAAACTTCAAAATAGCATAACCCCAAAGAAATCTGTGCCAGGGCACATCATGTTAAAACTTCTGAAAACCAAATACAAAAAAAATTTAAGTAGAGATAAATTATGTGTTACTTAGAGGGGAACACCAATTCAAATGACAACAGTTTGTCGTTTGAAAGCATGGAGTACAGAAGGAAGTGGAGCAACAGTTTTCAAAGTCCTGAAAGAAAAGAACTGTTACAAATCCTATATCTAAGTGAAAATATTCTCCAAAAATGAAAGGAAATGAAAAATTTCTCAGACAAAGGAAAGTGAAGAGAATTTGTTGTTAGCCATCATGCCCTTCAAGGATAGCTAAAGGAAGTTATCCAAACAAAAAGAAAATGACAACAGAAGAAGGTTTGGAGTTTCAGAATGGAAAGAACATCAGAATGGGTAACAATAGGGGCAAATATAATAGACTACCTTTCTCTTGAGTTTCTTTTTTTCTCCCCCTTCCTTCCCTTTCCTGTTTCTTCCCCTTCCCCTCTCCCTTCCCCAATTCCCCTTCCTAATACAGGGTCTTGCTGAAGTGCAGTGGCATGATCATGGCTTACTGCAGCCTCAACTTCTTGGGCCCAAGTGATCCTCTTGCCTTAGCCACCTCAAGTAGCTGGGACTACAGGTGCACACCGCTAGGCCAGGCTAATTTTTCTTGCTTAAAAATTTTTTTGTAGTGATGGGGTCTTGCTGTGTTGCCTAGGCTGATTTCAAACTCCTGGGCTCAAGCAGTCGTCTTGCCTTGGCCTCCCAAAGTACTGAGATTACAGATGTAAGCCACTGTGCCGGCCTCATTAATTTCTTAAATCATATTTGATAGTTGAAACAAAGATTATAGCATCATCAAATGTAGTATTCAATGTATGTGGAAGGAATATTTAAAACAGTTATAGAGAGTATAAAAGAATCTAAATGGATCTAAAGTTTCTACACTTCATGCAGAGTGGTAATTGTGGTTTGTTTTTTTTTTTAAGATGGTCTTGCTCTGTCACCCAAGATGGAGTGCAGTGGTACAATCACAGCTCACTGCAGCCTTAAACTCCTGGGCTCAAGTGATCCTTCCACCTCAGCCTCCTAAGTATCTGGGATTACAGGCTAACGTCACCACACCCACCTAATTTTTAAATTTTTTTTGGAAAGGGTCTTGCTGTGTTGCCCAGGCTGGTCTCAAACTCCTAGGCTCAAGTGATACTCTCACCTTGGCCTCCCAAAGTATTGGGATTAGGAGCACGAGCCACTGTACCTGGCCAGTAAAATGTTGTTATTAGTAGACTATGATAAATAATTTATATAATAATAGCTGGAGCAACCAGTAAGAAAACTATACAAAGTAATGGGCTCAAAAGCTTTGAAAACAAATTGAGATGGAATCCAAAAAAGAAATGTGCATTTAACTCACGGGAGGGTTAAAAAAGAGAGAGAAACACAATAACAAGAAAGAGAAGCAGCAAACAGACAACGAAATATAAAGTAGCAACTTAATTTCTCACGTACTAATAATAGCCTTTAATGTAAGCTGGCTAAATATACCAATTAAAAGGCAGAGATTTGCATGCGAAATGTTTGGGGATTTAAAAAAATGGTAAAAGACAGAGTGACAAAATAGATTTAAAAAGGCAAGATTTAACAATTAGATGTCTACAGCACATTAATTTCAAATATAACAACATAGGCTGACAATGAGAGAGGATTAAAAAAATGTATCATGCAAATACTAAAACAAGCAGGAGCTGCTACATTATTGTCAAAGAAAGTAGACATCAGGTGGAGAAAATTACTAGAGACAGAAAGGGACATTACATTGTTTGAAGATTGAATTCACCAAGAAGAAATGTGATCCTAAAGTTGTACACACCAAACAGCAGAGCCTCAAATTACATGTAGCAAAATGGATAGGTATGTTGGTGTAGTGTGGGGAAAGAAAATATAGGATGGAAGGAGAAATAGTGCCACAGTTACATGTGGATGCTTCAGCACCTTCTCTCCGAAAATCAGCAAGGATACAGAAGATCTGAACAACACGGTCATCCAACGGCATCTAATAAATGCATGTGGAATAACCCATGCAACAAGAGCAGAATACACATTTTTAGTTTTTTGTTTTGTTTTGTTTTTGTTATGGTAGAGATGAAGTCTCACTATGTTGCTCAAGCCAGTTTCTAACTCCTGGGCTCAAGGAATCCTCCCACCTCGGCCTCCCAAAGTGTTGGGAAATTACAGGTGTGAACCACCGCATCTAGACCCAAATAAAGTGATCATGGCATAGTCACCAAGTTAGACCACATCTTGAGTTATAAAACAAACTTCACCTCATGTGAAAATGAAGTCATATAGCGTATGTTCTCTGACCATGTGGAACTACAAACTAGAAATCCATAACAGAACAACAGAAAATATCCAGATGCTTGGAAATTCAACAGCACACTTATAAATAATTCACTGGTCAAAGAGGAAACCTCAAAGGAAGTATTTTTTTTTTTTTGAGACGGAATTTCGCTCTTGTTACCCAGGCTGGAGTGCAATGGCGCGATCTCGGCTCACCGCAACCTCCGCTTCCTGGGTTCAGGCAATTCTCCTGCCTCAGCCTCCTGAGTAGCTGGGATCACAGGCAC
>NW_016107907.1:497827-500084 GCF_001604975.1 Cebus imitator
AAAAAAAAAAAAAAAAAAAAAAAAAAAACACCAAGATAAGCCCAAAGTAAGGAGAAAGGAAGAAAATATAAAGATAAGCACTGAAGTCAATAAAATTAGAAATTGGAAAACAGTAGAGAAAAATCAGTGAAACAAAAAGCTGGTTTTTTTTTTAAGAATTAAACTTACTTTTTAAGAGACAGAGTCTCACTATGTTGCTCAGGTTGGTCTTGAACTCCTGGGCTCAAGCAGTCCACCTGCCTCAGCCTCCCAAAGTGCTGAGATTACAGGCCTGAGCCATCATTCCTAGCCAAAAGCTTGTTCTTTAAAAAAATTAATAAAGCTCATAATCCTTTAGCAAGACTGATGGATAAATGGAAGACATAAATCACATTAGAAGTAATATGGGAGGGACATCACTACAGACACTACAGCCATGTGACCTAGCAATTTTACTTCTAGAGAATTGAAAACATACCCACCCAAAAACTTGTACATGAATGTTTATAGCAGCATTATTTAAAAAATGGAAACAGGTCAGCTGTAGAGGCTACAGTGAGGCAGGTGCAGGAGGATCGCTTGAGGCCAGGAGATCGAGACCAGCCTGGGCAACATAATAAGATCCTGTCTTTATTTTTAAAAAGGTGGGGAGGGGGCCAGGCAAGGTGGCTCATGCCTATTATCCTAGCACTTTGGAAGGCTGAGGTAAGCTGATCACCTGGGGTCAGGAGTTCAAGACCAGCCTGACCAGCGTGGTGAAACTCTGTCTCTACTAAAATATAAAAACAATTGGCTGGGCCTCTGGTGATGTGTGCCTGTAATCCCAGCTATTGCACTCCAGCCTGGGTGACAGCACAAGATTCCATCTCAAAAAAAAAAAAAAAAGGCCGGGCAAGGTGGCTCATGCCTGTAATCCTAGCACTTTGGGTGGCTGAAGCGGGCAGATCACCTGAGGTTGGGAGTTTGAGAACAGCCTGACCAACATGGAGAAACCTCCTCTCTCCTAAAAATATAAAATTAACCGGGTGTGGTGGTGCATGCCTGTAATCCCAGCTATTCGGAAGGCTGAGGCAGGAGAATTGCTTGAACCCAGGAGGTGGAGGTTGCGGTGAGGCGAGATCACACCGTTGCACTCCAGCCTGGGCAGCAAAGCAAAACTCTGTCTCAAAAAAAAAAATAATAACAATAAGGGTGGGGAGGGAGGGAAGAAACCCGATCAACTGTTGAATGTATAAACAGAATGTTTCCCTTCTCTGCAGAGAAGGGAAAACGTGGAGTGACTGCCATGGGTATGGAGTTTCTTTTCTTGGGTAATGAAAATGTTCTAAAATTAGGTAGTGATAATGATTATATAACTCTGTATATATACTAAAAACTTCTGAATGGTATGCTGTAAAATGGAAATTTTATAGTATGTGACTTTTTTCTCAGTAATGGAACAGAATAGAGAACCCAGAATTGGATTGACATACCAATGCTGGACTGATTTTTAACAGAGTAGCAAAAGCAATTCAATGTAGGAAGGATAGCCTTTTCATCAAATGATATTAGAGAAATTTACCATACGCAGGCAAATCAATGAACTTTGATCTAAACCTCATGCTTTATGCAAAAATTAACTCAAAATGGGTCGTGGGCTTAAGTATAAAATGTAAACATATAAAACTTATAGAAATGCGCATAGAAGAGTACTTAAAGGATGTAGGACTAGGTGAAGAGTTCTTAGACTTTGACATAGTACAATCCACAAAAGAATAGGTTGGTAAATTGCATCTCATCAGAATTGAAAACTTTCTGTCTATGAAAGATGCTATTAAGAGAAGGAAAGATGAGGTGCAGAGAGAATATTTGCAAACCACATACGCAACAAGAGACTAGTATCTAGAGTATGTAAAGAACCTTTAAAACTCAACAGTATAAAAGCAATTTAATTAGAAAATGGACAGAAGACATACACTGAAGAGGATCTACAAATGGCAAACAAGGAAATTAAATAATGTTTAACATCACGACCCATTCGAGAATGCAAATTAAATTCACAATATCAGCACACATAAATCAGAATGTCTAAAGTAAAATAACGAAAAGGCCAAATTGGCAAGAAGTTCTAAGCAATACCAAGTGCTGGCGAGGATGCAGAGAAAGTGGATCACTCAAACGTTGCCAGTGGAAATGTAAAATGGCACAGCCACTTTGGAAACACTTTGGCAGTTTCTTAAAAAACTAAACACAACCTGGTAATTGTACTCCTGGGCATTTATCCCAGAAAAATGAAAAC
>NW_016107907.1:501021-510876 GCF_001604975.1 Cebus imitator
CAAGATGGTGAGACCCTCATCTTTACAAAAAAAAAAAAAAAATTAGCCGGATGTGGTGGCACATGTCTGTGGTTCCAGCTACTCAGGAGGCTGAGATGGGAGGATCACTTGAGTCTATAAGGTCGAGACTGCAGTGAGCATTGTCCATGCCACTGCATTCCAGCGTGGGCAACAGAGTGAGACCCTGTCTCCAAACAATTAGGAAAAGAAAAAGCAGTTAACATGGTTACCTCATGCTCTGAGAAAACCTCTCAGTGGGGGGATATGCCTGCATGGTCCTTGAATTGCATCAGTAACCATTGGCCAAGGTGAAATTCAGAAGACTCTGAGATTTTGCTTTGAAGAGCATGAACAACACAATTTTTGGATTGGAAAAAATTAGTAAAATTTGGATATTTTGTGCCTAGGTTCTCAAAAGGAGATGGAGAGAGAAAGAGAGAGAGAGAGGAAAGGAGGGAGAGAGAAATTGAGAAAGAAACGAGGCCTGGCACTTAGGGAAGAAGTCTAGACTACAAATATCTGTTTAGGTGCATGAAGGCAGTAGTTTTGGGCACCAAAGTGAATAAGTATACATAGGGTGAGCATGTAATCTGATGAGGGAAGAAGACCAACAATAGACTGTGAAGATCTCCAAAATATAAAGGGTGGAAGGAAGTTTCTTAGGAAAAGATGGTGTTGGAGCACAGAAAGGCAGATATTAGAAGAGTTAAAGAAAAGGCAATGGCAAAGTTGGTGACAGGTTCCAAACAAGGATGAGCTACCCTGTGCTCTGCTGCAGTGAGGTCAGCTGGGACAAAGCTAGAACAGAGGTCACTATGGTTAGCCATGAAGCCCTTTTCTCTGTCCTTTGAATAGCTCAAGAGTTAACTCTGTCCTTTGGGTATCTCAGCAGTGCAGTGACTGGAGCTAAAACCAGATTTTAGTCTGTTAAGGAGGTGAAAAAGTGGGGATCCTAAATGTAAACATCTCTTTTAAGGAGCTTTGCTTTGCAGAGGACGTGAGAGGGAGCTTGAAAGAATTAGGGTCCTGAAGATATTTTTGTGAATTGGGGAGATTTGAGCTTGCTGGCAAGCAGTGGGTAAGGAGCCAGTGGGTGACATACATAATTTTGTACTCCTTTTTGGAAATTGCCTTCAGAGCCTGAGGCACATTTTCAACAATGGCAAATCTTTATCTTTTGAGGGTGGATTTAATTTTTGGAAGCAGCCAAGTTAATTCAGAGCCAAGGGTGGTAAATCAGGTGGGTGATCAAGTTGGATAATACAACTTCAAAAAAAAAAAGTATAATTATAAAGTAGTAAAATTGATTTTCTTGTGAAGCTCGTGAATTGGCTTCCAAGAGCCATTTGAACAGTTGTAGCATTCTCTGAATAGGTGTATGAATTTGTAACTTTGAGAAGAGGACACTCATTCGTGTAGAAGGTCTATTATATATGTGAAGAAATTGGCTTAGTTACGTTGCTTTATATATGAGAGAATCAAGAGTTTCAAGTTGTGATTGTTTAAACAGTTCTCCTGTGGTCTAACAGATGTAGTTAGAATTCCTAGGATAGTAGTGTTCTCACAAGCATAACAGTACTTTAAGTTTGTGTTCGGTTATCCTTTTCTATAGTCATATTTAATTGTTTCTTTTTGAAATGGAATTATTTTGAAAATATTAAATTGCTGCCCTAATCTCAAATGTCTGTCAGACCTAAGACAGTGCTGGGCACATAGTAGGCACTCACCGAACACCCCCCTCCTGTCTTCTCTACCCTGGTGTTTGTTATATACCAGGGGACACACTAAG
This sequence comes from Cebus imitator, assembly GCF_001604975.1. Taxonomy (NCBI): domain Eukaryota; kingdom Metazoa; phylum Chordata; class Mammalia; order Primates; family Cebidae; genus Cebus; species Cebus imitator. The sequence continues at coordinate 502,811 of NW_016107907.1, forward strand.
AGAAAAATCAGTTCTTAGCTAGTAGATCATCTCCCGTGGTGTTTGGCCAAAAATATCCAGGATAAAGAAAACAAGTGTGTACAGAAGTTTGAAGTTTTTGGTTACCTTTGCTTACCTTGTTAATGGTGTGCATATTTATATGCCAAAAGATGTTTTTGAAGGCTTATGTTATACCTTTATGTACATATGTATCACCTCCTTTAATCATTGCAATAACCATGTGAAACTTGTCCTTGTTTTACAGATAAAGAAACTATGGCTCTGAGTAGTAATCTCTTGCCCAAGGTCACGTGACTGAGGGGGAAGAGCTGGGACTTGATTTCAGGTCTGCAGTTTTGGAATTTCTCACTGTCCTCATATGTCTCCGCTTTCTTAAACCTATGCCCTTAATTAAAAAAATAAATCAGAAACACTTCATACTTCCCTATTCCTCATACTGAGAAAACAGAAGTTAGAGCCTGTCTTCTTTAAGCTCCTATTGCCTAAAAGACTTGATAGCATTGCACTTTATGTCATCCGAATTACAAAAGTAATAGTTTTTAAACTCCTAGAAAGTCGAAGTGCCCTCCCTTTGCCTCCTCACACCTGGAGCTCTCTGTGCTCCCCCAGGGGGCAGTGTGGAAGTGGCGACTGTAATGTCCTGTCATAGCTTTCGTCAATGATAAAGCGTTAGAGAAAGCCAGGACAAGTTAGCCATTCTAGGAAACTTTCCACAGCTGTTGCATTAATTAAGACTTTTTTGGTCCCAAATAACAGAAACCACTGGAACTCACTTAAGCAGAAAGGGGAATTTGTTTTAAGGATCCTGTGGTGTCTCCCAGAATCCAAGGGCAGGGAACCAGGGACTGCAGAGAGTCCAGAAACCCAGAAAGACTTCTTTCTTCCTCTCTGTCTCTCCTACTCCACACACTGGCTTCCTTCCTCCCCATCACTCAGACTAGCTCCTTTGCCACCTCCGCCTTAGTGGGATGGCTGCTTTCTGCAGCTACAAAGGTGTTTCCTGGGCCCATCCAACGGAAGGGAGACTGATTTCTCTCTCTTTCCTCCCTGCACACTCCTTCTTGTTTCCCATCCTCTGTCCCAATTCCAGGTTCTAGGCAAGGATCAGATTATTCCATTTTGACTTTACATGCTAGTTTGGGTGAGTGAGTGTAAGGACAGACAACCCAATGTGACTAGCACAGCTGTGTTCATTCCTACCTTTGGGAATTTAAAATGACTGCTATCAGAGGGGCGAAATATAAGAACATAGATTTTAGAGACATACTCTGCCACTTAATAGGTATATAATCTTGGGCAAGTTTAAGCTTCTGTGAGCCCTGCTTTCTTTAAAGTTAAAAGGGATATACAGATAATATCTTTCTCATGAGGTTGTGGCAGAGCTTAATGTAATAACAGGTATAGTGCTTAGCACAGGGTCTAGCACACATTATGCTTGGTAAAATACTGCCCCTTTATTTCTGATGATTGTTAAGGCACATTGCCTTAACAAAAAGATGTTTAAGTCATACGAGGAGTGAAAATTTTAAACTACCTTCTGCCTTCAGTGTTCTACTTCCTCTTGCCTCTTTTGTGTCCCCATTTTGTCTATCATTGGGTATTCATATATTCATAATCCAAAGGGCTTTGGTTCTAAGAAACCCCCCAAAATTCTCTAGGAAATAGTTGGAGGTCCCAAGGTGTCACCCAAAGTAGTTTCTGCTCTCACAGATTTGTTGGTACATAGACTATTAGGCAAAAAGCATTCATGGCTCTACTGGCATTTTTTCCAGTGATGGGAGTTGGACGACCTCAATTAAAAATTCAATTTGGGGCTAGGCCCAGCATTTTGGGAGGCCAAGGCAGGCGGATCACTTAGACCAGGAGTTCGAGATCAGGCTGGCCAACATGTCAAAATCCCGCCTCTGCTGAAAATACAAAAATTAGCTGGGTGTGGTGGTGTTTGCCTGTAGTCGCAGCTACGCGGGAGGCTGAGGCATGAGAATCGCTTGAACCCGGGAGGTAGAGGTTGCAATAAGCCAAGATTGTACCACTGAACTGCAGCCTGGGTAACAGAGTAAGACTCTGTCTTAAAAGAAAAAGATTTGGTAGAAAAGGTTATGAATCTAAAAACGTGAATTCAGGGTGTTTTACCAAGGTCCCATGTTAATGAAGCTAAGTCACATTAAGTGAAAATGGAGAAGTAGTTTGAAGCCAGATCATGAAGGATATTAGATGCCAAGCCGAGGATTATAGTTCAAAGATAGCTAGAAGCCAGTGAAGGTTTTTCAGAAGGAGAGTATAATTTAATGGTATGCTCTAAGAATTGACTTCATCCTAGTAGCCAAGTGGTAAAGGTCTTGAAAGGTGGGAAAGACAGAGAGGAGACTAGAGTCCCTTTGGAAGAGAGCTGCTATAGTAGGAATGGAAAAGGGGTGTTGTGAATTCAGGGCTTGTCCAGAGCTTGGTAAGGACTGGGCTTTGGGAGTTGGGCTGAGGCAGAGAGTATGTGCTGGGTGACCTGCAACCTGGAAGCACAGGAAGAGGTGTCGGTTGCATGACGGGTCACTTGGGATTCCTTCTCTCCCGAAGGTGGTGGGAGTGGAGAAGTAGCACTCCATGCTTCACAGTGTTCTGGTCCCTGATTTGGAAACTCTCTGAAACAAACAGTTATTAGGAGCATATTTTTGTCCTAGAATCTAAGTATTTAATATTAAAATCAGCCAGGAAGCTATTTTCAGCCTGCTTTTAAAAAACAAAACAAAAAACTGTAGAACCAGCTCTGAATTAATACAACAGAGTTTTGGCCCAAAATGAACACTTAAAAAACATGCAGTTCTAAGCTTGGCTTTCTCCATTATTGAAAAAAAGAAAATTCATACTTTCTTCTGTTAAAAATTACAAAGTCCTACTCGATTTAATAATAGAATCCCTGATTATCCTGAAATACAGCTGAAATTTGTTTTTTTTTTTTTTTTTTTGAGACACTGTAACTGCCCAGTGGGTTTTTTTCACCCACTGCCCAGATAGACCAATTAATCAAGACAGGGGAATTACAATAGAGAAAGAGTTTGATACATGTGGAGCTGGCTAAAACATGTAGAGTTTTATTATTTCTCAAATCAGCCTCCCCAAAAATTCAGAGGCTAGGGTTTTTAAAAGATAGTTTGGCGGGCAGGGGCTAGGGAATGGGAATGCTGATTGGTTGGGTTGGGGATGAAATCATAGGGCGTTGAAGCTGTCCTCTTGTCCTGAGTCAGTTCCTGGAGGTAGGGTGAGGTGGAGGTGATGGGGCAGGGGTGCCACAAGACCAGATGAGCCAGTTTACAGTTCTTTTTTTTTTTTTAAATAGAGATGGTGTCTTGCTGTGTTGCCCAGGCTGGTCTTGAACTCCTGGGCTCAAGCTGTTTTCCTGCATCGGCCTCCCAAAGTGCTGTGATTACAGGTGTGAACCCCTGCACCCTACCTTGAAGAACAACCTTAGGTTTTATAATAATAATGTAACCCATAGAAGCAGTTGGGGGGTCTAGGAATCTTGTGGCTCCTGGCTGCATGTCTCCTAAACCATAATTTTAAATCTTGCTAACTTGTTAGTTTTATGAAGGCAGTCTAGTCCCCAGGCAAAGAAGGAGTTTGTTTTGGGTAGAGGCTTTTATCGTCTTTGTTTTAAAGTTAAAGCATGAACTAAATCCCTCCCAAAGTTGGTTTGGCCTATTCCCAGGAATGAACAAAGGCAGCTTGGAGGTTAAAGGCAAGATGGAATCGGTTAGGTCAGATTTTTTTCGTTGTCAAAATTTTCTCACTGTTAGAATTTTTATAATTATAAATTTTATACTCACATAAAAGGCGGTTTTAACAGGGTCTAGCTCTGTCACGCAGGTTGTATTGCAGTGGTGCAATCATAGCTCACTACAACCTTGAACTCCTGGATTCAAGTGACCCTCCCACCTTGGCCTCCCAAAGCACCGTGATTACAGGCATGAGCTGCTGTGCCTGGCCTGGTATTTTAAAAATATATTCATGTTGTTGTTTTTTATTTTCAGCAGAAAATTTATTTAGTTAAAATGCTTGTATGGATCTCTTACACAAGTCTCTTACCTCACTAAATGGAGACTCTAGTAAATACTCTGAATATTTTATAAAACTGTGCCAGGCCTGTTAAGGCCTATTGCACATCATTTATGATGCTTCAGCAATTGTATCTTTCCACATTATCATCTTAATAAAAAATATTCAGTTTGAATATACATTTTCCAGGTAGTTCCTTTGCCCCCCGGAGGAATACTTTGAGGCCTCCCAGTGACCATAGGATTAAAAGACTTGACAGGAAAGCCCTAGAATTCTTGAAGAGCAAGGCTTTTGAAAGATTCATTGTTGTGGAATCTCCCTTTGAAAGAGACCACTTTATCTTGCTCCTAAACATCTATAGGACAGACATAGCATTTTCTGAAAAGAAATTCTGGGTGATGTAGAAGAACAAATGTAGGTAGGTAATCTAGTATGGGTAGTGTGTAATGTGAAGAATGATAGTTCCATTTTTATGGTTGCCATAACAATCATACAGTTGTGCAAAAAATGTGTATAGCTTTTATAGAAGGGAGCTGGCACCATTGTAATGCTGCTTCTCATATCAGAACAACTGTTTTCAGATCTGAAAAATAGGGGTGGCTTAACCCTTCCCCAGTTAGCTCAGCGTGTTCCCTGAGAAGGCTCTTTGGAGCCCCAGGGCTGTTGAAATGCATTTACCACTTGCATTTGCATTTTAGCCTGATAAATGGATTGAGAATTAAGGATGATGATCCTTTCAGCAGCAGGTTCTGAATTCCTAACTTGGGAATTCAAAGGATGAGAAAAGAAATATATTGTTCCTCAAATAGAAATCTAGGAGAGATGTCTAGACATAATAAATTCCTTGACTTTGTGACTATTCTTAATTCTGTCCACTAGAATTTAAATCCATTAAATGCTGTTCCTTACCCCACTGTGCTTAGTCTCAGATAAAGTCATATTAAAATGTGGTTACCATTTCTATTTTATTTTTATGTATTAACTATGTCACTTCTGGAAATTGAGAAGCAAATTTTAAAGTAAAGTATAGTATATTTAAGTGAAAATGTATTCACACATATTCTTTCTTTTGCTACCTTTTTCCTATTTTTATATGTCCTTTCCAGAAGAAAGTACTTGGGACTTGACTTTCTTGGTCATATTAAGGAGTGTCCATTGTGAAGAAACTTTATATCAGAGCTCTGGATGGGTGTTTTCAGGTTGAAAGGTGGGAAGTTTTGACATTTAGATGTGGTACCTAAAATGGAGTCATTGTCAACTTAGTCAACCACAGAGAAACTTCTTCTTGTAGGGATTTGGGATAAATTATTACTTTTGCTAAAATGCATCCAGAGTGTTTAAATCTTAAAGTCTGGAATTAAGGGTAGAAGTAGGGGAGATTTCAACTCTCATTGAAATAGAACTTGGTCTAATTGACTTATTTTAACAGCTTCCCTTTTGGTGAATTACTGTCCCTTTGAGTCATAGCTCTGCAATTCTGTGACCTTTGGCTTCTTTGACCCTGGGCAAGTCACTTAATCCTTCTGGGCCTCAGTTTCCCCATCCACAAAATGAGAGTAAAAATAATATCCACCATTAATATAATTCTGTCCCTTTAAGGGCCATCTCTAGGAAATAGAGAACAAAAGTGTTTTTAATGAGAATAAGATTTCTTATATATTGAAGACCCCTAGTATGTTTATAAAATCTCTGAAGATTTTATAAATTGTATGGAACTTTTTATGCTTTAACTCTTAATACTGTATATTTAGGGGCTTAAGTATTTGATCCTTCTGTGGCATTATTTCCTAGAAGCTTACAGACCCTTTGTTTTGTCTGATTTTAAAACTTAATTTGTATTAATCAGTGTTCTCATAGGCTGTTTTAAAGTAACTGCAATCTGATATTTTAAATCTGGATTATAGGTAAACTACTACCAGAGATAAAAGAAGAAAGAGATGTTCAGAGAGAGCTTCGGATAGAGAGAATTTCTGGCCCGGTGGGACTCGGCTGCCCTCATTGCACCCTTAGGCATGGAAAGCTGCATTCTGAACACCAGCAAGCCTAGATTTAAATCTTCTTGGACAGGAAATAAAAGAGTCAGAGACCAAGCCATCTCTGCCCTGCGTACAAACTCTCTTGGTTGAGTTGTGCCCTGTAGTTCAGTGCCTTCAGGTAAACTGACTTGGTGGATTCCAGGCCTTTGCCCAAGTTCTTCTTCCCCAGATAGCCCAGGCCTTACTTCTGCACCTCCTTTGAGTCAGCTTCACATGCCGTCATCTCGGTGAAGCCTACCCTGTCTATCCTATTCATAACTGTAATCAGTACTTTCAACACCCCTTACTATACTCTAATGTTTCTTTTTTTCCTCCATAGCAATTAATTTCAGTACTGTCTATTTTCTGTCTCCTCCCCCAGTAGAAATCGTTATCTGTTCTCAAATGTGTCCCAAACCCCTAGGGCAGTAGATAGCCACTAAATATTTGTCAGGTGAAGCATTTCTTGTCTTTCTCTTTACTGCTGATATCTTCTTCAATTGATGTTCCACTGGTTCCTACAACTTGGACTTGTTCTTAACACTAAATAAGTGAAAATTTATGAAAAAAGCTACAATTATTCACAGTTATAAACAGTTTAGAAAAGAAAGAAATGGGCATATTTCTTGGAAAAAAATCATGTTTGAAGACCTGTATGGTATCAGAGGGAGCCAGCTAATTCTTTGTGACCACAAAGGGCCTGAATTTTGAAGTTTCTCAGAGTCAGATTTCATTGAGCGCGTAAAGGTGCTTCCTAACAGGTAGAGCTATCCAATTATTGCCTAATGACGCAGTGAACTCTTTCTCTTGCCTCCGCATCCCAGTTTTCAAGATGTGGGTTTATCTGTGTGCTTGGTTTTTGTTTGGAGGTATTCAGAGGAAAAGATTTGGACTTGGACACCTTCCAATCTGATGATTCTATGATTCCGGTCCCTGAAGTGATACAGAGTGATTTCTTGGATTTATTGATAAGCACAAAAAGCAAAATGGAAAGAGAAATAATAGTATTTGACGATTTGTGTAAGAAAGAAGAGAAAATGAGAAAAAAGCATCTATATATCTGTTTATCAATCAATCAATCAGTCAAAAAGGAAAACAAACACAGAAAGGGTAAACCAGAAAATGATAAAAATAGTTATTTAGAGAGGAGAAGTAAGAGTGGGGGAAGGATAGAGATGGGAATGAGACTTCTCTGGGTATACTAACTTTTGAACCATTTAAAGTTTTAAATATTCAGTAATATAATCTAAAAGGTGGTAAAAGCAAAATTTCTAAAATTGAAATCAAACAAAAACAAATGGGCCTAATGTTTGTCAAATGTATAGCATCAGCACCTACAGAAAAAAAGAATTCAAGTAACTTTTAAGTCCATAGTGAGTATATTCTAAGGATAAAACACCAAAGAAGTCAAACTTAATAGATTGGTTGTTGTGAATGGTTTTGGCATTGTCATTCTGAAACAGTGTTGAATATCAAGGCCATTGGGACCTGGGAAAAGAAAGATATAAATATGGAATGGAGGAGTTAAGAACTTTATGGTATTAGATTTCAGTTGGGGATATCCATATGAACTCAAGATTTTTAAAACAGTATTTAGGTTGAACCACATGAAATTGCCAGTTTTTAGGCCACAAATAGTCAAATATTAGCAATTTCCTGTGATTCAACCCAATATTTTCTAACTCTGCTTGCATAAAGGGACTAGAGGCAGTGGTGGCTCAGTGGTAATGAGCATATCTTGTGCCCCATCCTGGTTTCTAAATGCCATTCCCACCAGAAGGAATTTGGGCTCCTTAGGGAAGTAGGTGATTATAAGCTTGGGGCAGGGATTGTATGGTTTACGAGGACTTGCCGCAGGGTTACAGGGGCTCACTTGAAAGGGCTCCCACCTGCCTAATTTGGGACAATTTATGTATCAAAAAGAATAGTAGTGGTAATGGATTATAGTACAGTGAATTTTTTTTTCAAATCAATGAATTTGTAATGATACTTAAAAAAAAAAAA